>NC_037682.1:25853035-26003618 GCF_003255815.1 Theropithecus gelada | reverse complement strand
AAAAAAAAAAAAAAAAAAAAAGAAAAAAGAAAAAAGATTTGGGTGAGGACACAGCTGAACCATATCAATATTACCCAAATATCTCTCCTAAATCACATTTTACTATCTGGCTGGCCTAAGGACTCCAGGCAAACAAAGACATTCCTATCAGGCAAGACATGCCAACGGTTTAGGGAAGACCTCCCAGAAATCAAGAGCAAAAGCCATATTTCTTTAGGGGCAAGGCTGACTTGCTTTTTTTCTACACAGACCTCCAAGAAAGAAAATCTTTTAGAGAGAGCTGCCATCAGAGGAGCAATTACTTCAGTTGAGAGAATAATAGATCACCCTGCAAAAAAGGAAACAAGGAAATACTCTAAGCTCCCTTCTCTCTCTCATTTTGTTTGGTTGAACTCACAAGGAATCAGTATGGGAAGGTATCTGTATAATCTGCATGTGTCAGTTTCCTGGGGAAGATAGCATAGTGGTGCAGATTCAGAGTGGCAAAGCAAGATATCCATCACATGCTACTTATCATGATCTTCTCAGGTGACCCCAGGTTCCCTTATGACAGCAAGAAGCAGAGAGGGCCATTAAATCAATACCTTTCACAACTACTGATAACCTTAGGAAATTTATAGAAGTCCTCATTCCACAGCTATAAATTTTATGCTGTCCCATTCTTAGGACCTCCTTCCATTAATAATGTCATTCCATAGGTCAAGTCATCCACGAAAGACCTTTTCCTTTTCTGCATTACCTAATATCCCATCAGGTTGAAAGAAAAATACATTCAGGACTCGAACTTTCAAATCACACAGTCTCAGTGCTATATCTTTTATGTCACTATAAAATTCAAATCTTTATTTTCTCACTCTTTTATCTACTGCACAAATACTTTCTGATTTCCACTATCGATCTTTCTCCAAGGTGGAACTAGTAAGACATGTGTCTCTCCTCATCTAATTAAATTTAAAAGGGTACCATTTGTGATAAAATGCATTAACGGCCCCAGTTATTTTTATATCCCCCATCCATTCATTTTGTGATTTGCAGTAAGACAAGGAAAATATATTTCCTTATCCATCATTTGCATTGACCAGTGGAATGTTCGAATGATATGACCAAGTAGTTTAAAAATACATGCATAACTGGACTTTTCTCTGTGTCTTCTGGCATTAGCACGAGAAAACATGCCCTGGCTAGCATACCATTCCCTGGAGGAGGAAAAGAGATATACATAGCAGATCCAAACTCAGACCAGTCTATATCATCGACCCCAATATGTCCCTTAGAAGCATGAGTGACTTCAGGTTCAATTGGCAGAGCCGCCTCCCAGATGAGCCCAGAGTCAATTTGCCCAAAATTGACCCACAAACGAGAGCCGCAAGAGTAGCTCCTATGCAGTCAGATGTCTTAAGAATGGCCTTAGAAGAAAGAAAAGTAAACTATCTTCTTGGCTTATATTACTATTATGGTCAAAAGAAGGTAAATAATAACTTTTGTCTAATTATTTTGTGTATTTCTTCCAATGTCTCCCTGGATTCAGTGAATTAATATATTGTGTTTCCATTGAGTTAACTGAATGCATGTCTCCCTCAAATACATTTTACATTTCTCAGCTGATCTGTTCTGCTCCATGGAAGGGAAACATACATTTTAAAAAGTAACTTTAAGAAAAGATGTGTTCATATTTAACAATTATAGTAAAGAAAAATATTTCTAAGTATTCTATGGAAAGCATAAATCATTTGAAAAGATTTGGTAAAGTAAGTACTTTAAATTTTAGTATATAAAAGATATAAAATGGAAATGTAAAAGAAATGCAAAAGGGTTATAAACTGTAGTAAATTAAAGGCTGTATTCTTAACATAGAGAGAGAACTTCAAAAAAATCATATAGATCAGCCAGGCACGGGTTCACGCCTGTAATCCCAGCATTTTGGAAGCCTGAGGTGAGTGAATCACGAGGTCATGAGATCAAGACCATCCTGGCTACCATGGTGAAACCCCATCTCTACTAAAAATACAAAAAAATTAGCTGGGCGTGGTGGCGCGCACTTGTAGTCCCAGCTACTCTAGAGGCTGAGGCAGGAGAATTGCTTGAACCTGGGAGGCGGAGGTTGCAGGTTGCAGTGAGCTGAGATCACGTGGCTGCACTCCAACCTGGTGACAGTGTGATACTCTGTCACCAAAAAAAAAAAAAAAAAATCATATAGATCACAATAACCAATAAGACATCCTGGAGATATTTTTGATTCAAGATGTGAGGTAAGGAAATGTACAAAATGAATCTGGACATCTTGTTTTTCTTAATTTAAAGCGAAGAAGCTATCAAAGACTTCTGAGGTCATAAGAAGAGGACAAGGAGCCAAACCACTGGTCAAAACAATCTAAGTTGGGCATCAAAAACAATAATGGATTGAAAAGCATCAAATATATAAAAATTTGTGTGCGTTCATTCTGCTACCACAAAAGTAAAACAAATCCCTGGAACCCCTTTGGAGATTTCTAGGGAGCATCAATACAAATTGATCATGGGTTACATATCAGGTGATATTAGAATACCATTAATATATTGAGTTTGATCAATGTATAAGAGTGATATTTTAATATTATCTCAACTAATACACATGGAAGTATTAATAAAATCTCATGTCTGGTTTGCTTTAATGTATTTCATATGCATTTATATATTTTGGAAATAAAAAATAATTTGGATAAGACTAATCAACATAATGGAAAAACCAGATATAAATATATAGACATAAATGTCCTATATAAATAAGAGAAAGTGTGAACCTTACAAAGTATGAAATAATCTTTTTTAAAATTATTTTTTGTTCAGACTATATTTACAAAGTTGAGATAAAATAATATACAATATGATGAGTATTAAAGACGTATCCTGTATTTTGCTAGTCTGGGTAAAAATCTTTCTAGAAAGCAAATGTTCAATATAAATAAAAAATATATAAATATGAACATGCTTTGATTTAGCGATTTCACTGCAAGTTATTTATCTTAAAGAATTCATGAGAAAAATTAATGTATTCTTTCATCCATTTATTCTTTTAAAAATAATCACTGGGCATTATGTGTTAGGTACCAGACACTGAGTTACAGCAACGAGTAAGAGAATAAAGTCCCCACCATCAAGGAGTTTATATTCTAATTATTTTTTCCATGGGAACAATTATACAAATTTTATTTAAAATTGCGAACATAATCTATTTACATTATTATCTATCCATAAGCTGGAATTAAATATTTTAGAATAATACGTAAATATGTATTGCTAATTTTTAAAAAATGTAGTATATATGTTATGGCTTTTTTGTTGATTAAAACTGGAACAATACTGACATTACAAACACTAAGGCCTTTACGGTAATTATTGGTAAGTGCTAGAATTAGTGGAAAATATATTTTTTTCTCATGATTTTCAATTTCCTTCCAATGAGCAAACAATAATTTTTATAATTAGAAATAAAATAACATCTATATTTTAAAAATCTTTTCCTAAATGAAGGTACTTCATTTAATATTTCTTTAATAACACAATATAAAACTGCAATATTAACACAGCCCTTCCTCATAAATAAAACTTGAATTGTGAGAATTGCCAAGCTATTTATTTGAGAAAGTCAAATAGCTCACATTTGTAAAGTTTAAATTTATCAACAGAATGCATTTTGGGACAGAAAAAATTTTACTATTTAATTGTACTCATTTCTGTATAACCTTTGGCAAGTTAATTCACCTACCTTTGCTTAATTTCTGAATCCACAAAACAGGGCTAATTATACTGCTTAAAAGCTTTGTTCTGAAGTCTAATGGAATGGGAACGCCTGGCACAAATGCCTTAAATTATTTTTCGTTATTTTAAAGAGAATTACACCAGAAATATGTATTTTCATTACCTGAATCTAGTGTTAGCAATGTTAAACTTTTTGTTACTCTGCCAAATCTCTTCAAATTCATCAAACCTATATTTCAAAATGCAGAAAGGGTTCTCAGAAAGCCATTTACTTATTTCTATACTCAAGTCTGTTAGTAATATTTTTGTTCTACAATGCTGTCTGATTTATTTATAGTATCTAAATTAATATCAATTAATTTGACCAACTATTTACATAGAGACTCTATTTGCATCTATGCCTCTTAAAGCCTGCTCTTAGATTTTTACTGAACAGGGACAAAATTTTTCATCACTGAGCAAAACATTTAAAGTGTATAACTTTATAAGTGCTCTCATGTAAGGAATGAACCCATCTTAAGAGAAGAAAACATCATTCTACAAAACTTTCCAAAATCTGGACTTTAAAACTCTTTTATGTTACGGTGGCGCTATTACTATTCTAATAGTTTCCTTGAGCTAAAAATTTGGACAGAATTCATATTTTCTTGGAAGAATCATTTCACTTGTAATTCAGCTGGCTACCTACAAACTTAGATTTGCCCTGTTGCTCTTCTCCTTTAATTAATAAAATTTAGTAGCTTTTTTGTTGGAGATATGTCGCATACCAATGGGGAAAAAATAAAATAATTATATCTTCAGCCGGGCATGGTGGCTCACGCCTGTAATCGCAGCACTTAGGGAGGCGGAGGCGGGCGGATCACGGGGAGGAGATTGAGACCATCCTGGCTAACACGGAGAAACCCTGTCTCTACTAAAAATACAAAAATTAGCCGGGTGTGGTAATGGGCACCTGCAGTCCCAGCTACTCTGGAGGCTGAGGCAGGAGAATGGTGTGAACCTAGGAAGCAGAGCTTGCAGTGAGCTGAGACCGCGCCACTGCACTCCAGCCTGATTGACAGAGCAAGACTCCATCTCAAAAAAATAAAAAATAAAAAAAAATCTTAATTCCTCTTTTTTGAGTAAGAACTTACCGACCAGGTGTGGTGGCTCACGCCTGTAATCCCAACACTTTGGGAGGCCAAGGCAGGTGGATCACCTGAGGTCAGGAGTTCGAGACCAGCCTGGCCAACAGGATGAAACCCTCTCTCTACTAAAAATGCAAAATTAGCTGGGTTTGGTTGTGCATGTCTGTAATCCCAGCTACTCGGGAGGCTGAGGCAGGAGAATCACTTGAACCCAGGAGGCAGAGTTTGCAGTGAGGCGAGACTGCGCCTTTTCACTCCAGCCTGAGCAACAAAAGCAAAACTCTGTCTCAGAAAAGAAAAAAAAAATAGAAGAACTTACCTGAGTGATTCTTGGGCTGATTATGATTACACTATTATGAAGGAAATATAATAGAAATAAGGATGTTAAATAAAATCGAGTAAAGTAATACAGATTAATTAAAAATATACACACAGGTAGTCTTAATACATAGGACATATATATTTCGTATAAGTATATTAATGATATAGATGATATAAAATTATAACAATATAATATATATCATTTCATAATGAAAAGCTGTTAGTAAACAGCAGAAGCAGCAACAATAATGGCAACCAGAAAACCTTTATGAAAACTGAATTAGTTAAAAGCTGCTTTTAAGAACATTTTAGTAAAGGAAAAGAAGCAGCTGAGGACCTGAACTCTGTTCAAGGTCTTGGAAAGAGAACAAAAAGAAAGCAAAATCAGACCAGGAGTTTGACTTTTTCTATGCATGTAAACCAACTGTAACTGGGGGACAATCACTGGGATTAAATAAAGTCACGTTTGACTATTGGTGAACAGATTGTGGCAATCGTTGGTGGTGTTGATTTTGGGTTTACCTTCTCTGACTAAATATAAAATTGTTACGGGGATGAAAAAGCAATGAAACTCACCAGAAATACTTGTGTCACATAGAAAAAGTAGTATATTTTTCGAATAAAAATTATTTTAATGCCCTGCTTATGTAAAAATAAAATTTGATGTTTTACTATCTTATATTTTAGAGCACATATACAGAAAGTGAAAGAAACCAAAATATTTGACAAAATAAGTAGAAAGGAATAGTTATAAATATCAAAAGATTTTATAACTTTAAGGTCCCACTGCCAGAGACATGATAAGAATAATTAATTCCTTTCCTCCTATCATTTCTCAGTGACCTCATTGTGAACACTCACACTTTGTTAATAACTCCTGGTATTTTTGTACCGTGTCGCATCCACAGGTCTCAGAAATTACAAACACTAGATTTACCTAAGAGGAATCCAAGTAGCAAGTCACCACATTTTCCTAACAGAGAGTTTGAAACCCAGAAAGTCAGACTTGCTGAATATGAAGGAGCCCTGGGTCTGAGTTACATTTGATCTAAGAAAAATGAGGTCAGTCTACTGCTATAGGCAGTAAGGCTACCCCAATCATGGGTTAAGGAGAACTGAAAAAAGAATAACTACTGGCCGGGTGCGGTGGCTCACACCTGTAATCCCAGCACTTTGGGAGGCCGAGGTGGTCAGATCACGAGGTCAGGAGATCGAGACCATCCTGGCTAACATGGTGAAACCCCATCTCCACTAAAAAATACAAAAAAATTAGCTGGAAGTGGTGGCAGGCACCTGTAGTCCCAGCTTCTCGGGAGGCTGAGGCAGGAGAATGGCCTGAACCCGGGAAGCAGAGGTTGCAGTGAGCCAAGATTGCACTACTGCACTCCAGCCTGGGCAACAGAGCAAGACTCCATCTCAAAAAAAAAAAAAAAAAAAAGAACAACTACAAGCTGACCGGACCAACTCATACTGCTTACAATAATCCTCAAAAATCACAGGAATATATGGAGAAAACAAAATGCAAGGCACAGAAAGCAAAAAAAAAAAAAAAAAAAAAAATTTGTAAATAGTTATAATCAAATATTTAATTTATTCTTTTTATAACTCTACATTCTTTTAAACAAATGGCCATGAATAATGTTGTGATTTTGTTGTTTTCCATCCCTTTCCTTTCCAATGGAATTTAAGCTCAATGGAGGCACTCTTGTAAACTCCTCTCTCAGAAACTTGCACATAGAATACAAAAAATATATCCTGAATAGTGTTGAATGAATGGACATAGAGAATAACAGGCCGAACTAGAACAAGAATGTAGGCTTCCTGATACTCAGTCCAGAGTTCTTTTCTTACATCATGTAATAGGCTCATAATAGGCAATAAATAAACAAATGAATGAGTAAATGTAGAAAGAAAAGAGAGGAAGGAAGGAAGGAAGGGAGGGAGGAAAGAAATTAGCTTTCCATAAAATATTAGACTAATGCGAAATGTCAACACAGAAATAACTGGGTAAAAGTGGCAAACGATGATTGTTCATTAAAGTTACAGAGAAAACCGAAGAGTCAACAGAGAGGTTAGGATAAAACAGGATTCTCCCTTATAAAATTTAACTTAGTCAAACTGGAAAGGGGGTGTATTTCTAATCCAAAAAAGTAAAAACATTTTAAATGTTCATCTTAAAGTAGAAATAAAAGTATAAAAAATAACGATTTAGGAAATATATATTACTTTTCAAAAGCAGAAAAAACTTCAACATTCACATAAATGACTTTTAAGTATTTAATTTCCTTAGTAATGATGATCTTTTCCTTCTTAGGAATCCACTATAGTTATACTTCCCACACACACGCACACGCGCACATGCGCGCGCGCACACACACACACACATACACACACATACACCTCAGTTTTAAATATAGCAATCTTTTTTTCTGGAGACAGAGTTTCACTCAGTTTTACTCTTGTCACCCAGTCTAGAGTGCAATGGCACAATCTGGCTCACTGCAACCTCCACCTCCTGGGTTCAAGCAATTGTCTGGCCTCAGCCTCCTGAGTGGCTGGGATTAAGGGCATGTGCCACCATGCCTGGCTAATTTTTGTATTATTAGTAGAGACAGGGTTTCACCATGTTGGCCAGGCTGATCTTGAACTCCTGACCTCAGGTGATCCACCCACTTGGCTTCCCAAAGTGCTGGGATTACACGGTGAGCCACTGCGCCTGGCCCAAATACAGCACTCTTTTATCATAATCTTTTTTTCTTCTCGCTCACTTATTCTAATTACAGAACTGCACCCTAACATCTTATTCTCCACTTATTTTTTTCCTTCTTTGACATGTCAAGTTAGTGCTCATGGAATATCAGTTGCTCCCCTGTATTTCCTGTTCACTGTTGTAATTCATTTGAATATGTGACGGGGGTCTAGCAAACAGAACTGAGGGCATATATTATACATCACTTCACGTCTGATGCATTACTGAGTCCTTATTCTCCATTATGGCAAACTTACAGCCATGTGATGAGAAGCCGGTAAGCTCATACCTTTGACGATTCTTCAAATCAAGATATTTCCCCACTTGCCTCTGTGCTTGAATGACAAATAAACATTGTTGGTATGAAGCCACTGAAATTATATCATGTATTTGTTACTACAACAAATCTAGGGTACAGCAAATTATCCTAATGTAACATTCTCCATTGGTTCTCCACAACAGCAGCCAGCCAGAACACTAAAAAATGTGCATAGCATATTATTATGCCCTTTCTTTAAAATATTCATTTTTTAAGTTAAACTTTGTATAGCATTCAAATCCTTTACTATATCCTATAAGGCTCACACTATCTGACCTCTGTCAAATTCTCAGAACTCACCTCTCTCTGCTCACTCATTCTCTTTCATGCTCTTCTTAAGTTCCGTCCGTGCTTTGTACTTCCTGTGCTTTTTGCTTCCAGTGCTGATTTGTAAGATCTTTACAAATTAAGAATAAGTTAAAACACAATCTTCTCAAAAATGTAACCCTTGGCCGGGCATGGTGGCTCACACCTGTAATCCCAGCACTTTGGGAGGCTGAGGCAGGTGGATCACGAGGTCAGGAGATCGAGACCATCCTGGCCAACATGGTGGAACTCTCTCTTTACTAAAGATTTTCTTTATAAAAATTAGCTGGGTGTGGTGGTACGTGCCTGTAATTCCAGCTATTCGGGAGGCTGAGGCAGGAGAATCGCTGGAACCATGGAGTCAGAGGTTGCAGTGAGCCGAGATCGTGCCACTGCCCTCTAGCCTGGCTACAGAGCGAGACTCCATCACAAAAAAAATAAAAATAAAAAAAGAGAGTTTAACCCTTACCTAATCAAATGAGCTTCTCAATTTCTATGTTCTCTAGGGCTTCAGTTTGCATTTTGGTGTCTATTTTTCATACATTTCATCTAGCCCTAAAATGATTTATTTGTTTACTTGTTTATCATGTGCATGCAATTTGAATTCCTTACTTTCAGGGACACCATTATTTTTGAATCCCTGTATTCTGGAAACATGACACAGTACCTATTTCATGTAATACCTATGCATGAAACAATGCATAAGATATTATGTCATGTTTCCAGAATACAGGGATTTAAAAATACACGATTTTTTAAAATAATGTATTCTGGAAACATGAACCAATACCTGTTGCATAGTAGTCACTAAACTTGTATTTACTTAATGATAAATAAATCATTCAGATAATTTTGCAGAAAGATTAATATATGAAGAAAATAAAATTCAGAAGAGGTGATATCTGAGATGACAACTGGATAGTAAGATGTTACCGACTTGCAATGTTTTGGAGACAGAACTTTCCACAGAGAGCAGATAGCAACTGTAAAATCCTAAAGGCTGGAATGAGCACAGTGTAACCCTGGAAGAAAAGTGAGGTCAGTTAGACCAGGGAATAAGAAACAGCCTTGGATTCTTTACCCAATGTTGTGCCTTTGCCTGGGAGAGGAGAGCTGGTCCTGCCCAGAGAACAGAGAGCAGTTACATAATTTATACCCACACATCAAGCCTGGGATTAGAGTACAAGTGTTCCCTGCCTGTGGCTTCCTTGCTAACAATACCCAACCTGGACCCAGGCCCAGAACCCAAAAACTTTTATACAATGCCTCAACAAGAGAGATTCTCAGATATACTCTTGTTTTTAAAAATGAGCTTCATAAAAAATATATATTCTTCAATGTTTAAATCCCTGGATTTTTTTTTAAACTAGTTTCACGACAAGTCTACTGATGAGATTAGCCTAAGGAAGAAAACATAAATTTCACATACTTCATGCCCTACATTTTCAATCATTGTGATTGAAATACGCAATATAGTAGTCCTACTTTATCCACAGAAATCCAAGATCCCAAGTAGATGCCTGCAACTGCAAATGTTAGTCAACCCTATATGTAATATTTTCTTTCCTGTACTTACATGCCTATGGTAAAGTATAATTTCTAAATTAGGCACAATAAGAAATTAACAATAATAACAAACAATAAAGTAGAACATGATCATAATATGCTATAATAAAGGAAATAATATGTGAATATATGTATAATATGTGAAAGTAATAATATATGTAATATGTAAATGTGATCTCTTTCTCTCTGCCTCTCAATATCTTATTGTACTACCCTAATTTATTTTCTGGCTACAGTAGAGCATGGGTAAACTAAAACTGCAAAAAGTAAAACTGCAGACAAAGACCAACTACTGTATCAAAATGTATACATATTTGTCACTGGATATCAGAAGACCTAAGGATTCCACAGAAATCACATATATTTTATATAAAAATAGAAAGTTAAAATAAAAATCTTGAGTCTGAGACTGTATTCTTCTTGTCTCATTTGGATAAGAGAGCAAATGGGTAATAATACCTCATACCTACAATGGAAAGACTTGCAAGGCACAAAAAGCAAGTCTGTACAATGTTTTTTTTTCACTAATGTGCTAAGGGCCCAGTTGCACCACAGAGGTGGTTATTTTCAGGATGCAAAATCTGCACTTTTTTTTAGGCCACTAGGAAAACTATTTAGAGCAACTCTCAATTATGCAGTGCCTAATTGCCTTATTTGCTTTTCCTCTTTCTTTTCACTCTTGTTGTGGACAAGCTAATGGAGGCCAAAATCAGTTTTAGACCTAAGATCCCAAGAGTCTACTCTTTGATACGTCTTCAATGATTTAGATCTAGTTTTGCTCTTGGCAGTTTGTGGATTTTTATTTGGGGCAGGATTAAACTTTGGCATAATGATTTGCACTAACTAATCTCAAAAGACTGTTTTCCACTAGAATAGCAATTGATTCATTTTCACTTGGAAATTAGCCAGTTGGACTAAAATGCTATGTCAGCCGGTGCACCAGCACTGCCTTTCTTAAGAAGAGAAAGCAATGAGAGACACAAAATGAGAGTTGAAAGATAGACAAAATATTTGGTAAAGAGGACTGGAAGATGAGAAAAATAAATATTTGTCATCAATCTCAGTCTAAATGCATGTACATCTTCTGGAGACATAAACTTGTTAAATTGATGAAAATATTTTTTTTCTTCATATGATCAGAAAGCCTAGACAGTCTCGGTCTAGAAGTCAAACTGACAAATTTGTATATTCCAATTTTTCTTTTTTTTTTTGAGACAGAGTTATGCTCTTGTTGCCCAGGCTGGAGTACAATGGTGCGATCTCGGCTCACTGCAACCTCCTCCTCCTGGGTTCAAGCAATTCTCCTGCCTCAGCCTCCTGAGTAGCTGGGATTACAGGCACCCTCCACCATGCCCAGCTAATCTTTGTATTTTTAGTTGAGACGGGGTTTCACTATGTTGGCCAGGCTGGTCTCAAACTCCTGACTGCAGGCGATCCACCCACCTCGGCCTCCCAAAGTGCTGGGATTACAGGCATGAGCCACCATGCCTGGCCCCAATTTTTCTTTTTCTAACCGCCACAAGAATCATCTCCATTGCCTTCTTACTCATCAGTTTCAGAACTCTTATTTTTAATTTGGTCAAATTAGCAAAATTGGTATAGTTTTTGTATTTATATATTTCTCATTGGATTAATAAGAGGACTACTTCTTACTGATTAAGGAAACATTATAATTTAATAGAAAGCTACCATCAAGTATATACAAAATAGGTTATTCAAGGTACTGTGTCTGACATATCATGAGCACCAGCCCAACAGCGTGGACTCATTTCTAACATCCATAATAAAAGGATACTACTTGAGGAATATCAACATAGAACAGAGCCTCTATTTAACATGTATTTGTTAATGTTAAATAGTAAATAGACAAACAGTAAAATGTACAAATAGTAAATGTATAATATAACATAACTAAATGCTGAATGAATTAATTTATTGTCTATTTACTATTTGCTATGTTCTGGTATGGTGACCATACAATCTGTCATTAAAAGATTACAGTATTGAGAAATGAGCCAGGAGAACAGGCATACGCAGTATTGTCTATGACAAATCCAGAGAAAAAACCATTCAAGGCTCTAAGACCACCAATACTAAGTCAAACTGAAGGAAAGTTAGAGCATGCAAAGTTGAATCTGATGTAACTCTTTCCATCAAGGATGCAGAAAAATGGTACTAGGGCCACATTTGGAAATGTTTCACATGTCTGCCTTTAGGTTTGTTCATTCAACATTTATTAAATGCTTTAAATGTTCTCCGTGGCTCTTTTGTCTTAAGCACTAAGGCCTCAATAAGAACTGTATAAATGGTCCCATTTAGTATTCCATTCTGAAGAGAATAGATAGAAATTCAACAATGAGGGCCTTCCTTCAACAGTGAGGGTCTTCCTATTCACAAATCATCAATAGTGTAGTGAACAAGAAAACTGTTCTTGGGCTTTATTTTGAAATGTGTTTTCAGAAGAAAAGTTAAGAAATGAACATAGTTGGTTTCAGAACTTTAGGTATATAAAGACACATTTTGTGTTTAATTAGAAAGTTTGAGCCCCAAATTAACTTGTAATGCTTCCTGGAATGATCTTATTGACCTGCATGTCTAGAGAATGAGAACTTAAATATGTCTGCAATTAATTCTCCCACTTCTTACCTACTTGATAATTTTTCTTTGTAGAAGACAAGCTTTCATTGCCTAATTTGTGGTTCATAGTTTGCCAGTGAAGAAAGTTTATAGTTAAGCCCTTTTGATTTTATTGGAATTTAATAAATTATCTGAAACAATATCCAATGCAGCCTTGTATAGAAAAAGTACTCAATAAAAATGTACTGATTCTATCCTTTCTTTCGAACATAAGTAAATTATTCTATATCTAGAGTACCCGTAATTTTTGATTTACCCAGAACTGTCATGGTTTTATGTGTGTTACCCCAGTGTCTGATCCACACATCAACTCCTTTCACTCTAAAAAGTGTTCCATTTTGGATCATAAATTATTAGGTCATCTAATCTAAGACTACCATATTTACATAGTTAATGCCTTTTTCCTCTAATATACTTCAAACTTTTCAGTTCAATATAGCCTAAAAGTGAGAATGTCTTCATTTCTTTTCTCGCATTAATATCCAATTAATTATACTGGATACATTATTTATTCACTCATTCAAATGTTCCACATATCTCCAGTGCTGAGCATTATGTTAGATCCTAGAGATAGAATGCTGAGCAAGGTACATATAATTCTGTCCTCATAAAACATGCAGATGTCTGGTGACTAAAGCTAAAAAAGGTGAAATCTAAGGAAAGTCCAAGAAAGCTGGACTGCTAACTACAGGGAAGTGATATGCCAGCCTCAGTCAAGTTCTCAGTCAAGCAAGGGAAGGAATTCTGTCTTGGGCCTCTGCAGAGAAGCTAAACATCTCAGGTTCTAATGGGATCAAAGGAACTCCTCCATCAGCCACAGAAGAATCTCGTTATACTCATGGGCAGCTTGTGGAATCCTGGGTTTCAGTACCATAATGTGGCTTTTATGGCAGAAGAAAGAGAGCATTTCATTTTTGCAATCCAAATAAGATAGGAATTCAAAATCAGTCTAATGATTTCATTCCAAAGAGTACTTTGAATTCTTTCCGGAACAATCTACTACCGAGTGAGGCCTAAATGACACACTGTGCTGCCAACTACCTGGTTTTGTGAGACCCTCTTAGCTCTCATATGATGTATGAACGAATTATGGATTTTGGTGAGTCATAGTATGATGATACAGGAAATAGCATAAGTTACTAAGATGTAGTAGATAGTATTATAGGAAGCCGAACTGCCTGGAAAAGGTAACTTTGTGTATCCGGAATTAAAAATGTGATGTATGCTTTCCTGTTAGTTTCAAAAAGGAAAATATGTTAATTATGACTCTCTAGCTCTGACTTATTTAGATTTGTAGATATGTTCAGATATCTATTCTCTTTTAAATCCAAATAAATCTTTTTCTTATTTTGTTTAAATTTTTCTGGATCCACAGTTGATTCATTCAATTAGTATAAACCATGGATTGGAGTCTATGTTGGCTTGCAGAAATAAGTACTTCCTCTGACTTTGCTTACTCTAGGCACTGGAAATGAAGAGTAGTAATAATACTACTATGAAAATAATAAAATGTAGTCACTGGAAAAATGCAAGTAGAGGTCAGAATACAATTTGTTAAAATAATGCCTAATATATAGTAAATGACTAATAAGTATTATAGATGGATGCTGAGATTTCTTATGCTTACCTTGATTAGAAAGGCATACTATATAACTGTTAAGGTTTTCAAGATCTACGGGCCTTTGATAAATTAATGGTATACTTAACACTCCCATATTAAGATACATATACCAATACACATGCATACACATGCATGGATACATATATTAATATGTCTAAAGAAATTATTAGAGTTCAACAGACCAGTGTATTTTAGCCACACATCTAAAAAATTTTATCCTAGAGTCTCAAGTTATCCAATCTGTATTGAAGTAGATCTTCCAGGCTACAAAGGATAAAATAATCTGAATGCTGACATTAAATAATTTCAGATATAAATTACAATCTATACCTTTGATACTGGTGTCAGTACTCCCTAGCTTAAAAGATGATTATATTTTCATTTCTAAAACTTTGTCATAATCTAGACATTTCAGAGACTTGTGTTCATAACGTTACCACTATCTGTATTATTTGCACAGTTTATATTTTTGCAGCTATACTATGTCACTTGGTAGTCACAAGTCCAGTGATCTCGATGGTGTTTTTTAAAATTATCTCCATTTTACAGATGAGAAAACTGAGGCTTAGAGATTTTGGGTGACACTATACAAAGTTATAATTATACAAGAATGAAGATGCACATTAACCTTTGGTCTTATTCCACTTGCAGAACTAAGAATATTAAACCCGCTTTTTCAGAATTAAATATATGTATCCTCTCCTTTTTTAGAACTATTTTTCAGAGTAGTAAAGACCGAACCATAGATTGAAAATGACAATCATAATAATAATGATTAATCATGACTGACATTTTGAATGCTGTTGTCTTAAAATATAACTGTGTCAACAACATTTCCTGCAGTTTAATTTCTGCTGCTGAAGGGAAACACCCTCATTTGTATTTCCTGCAGGCAAAAGCTTGTGGAGCACTGCCTGCAAATCCCAGCCTCCAGGCACCGTAGTGTCCTATCTGGCGCTTTCATGCAAATGTCTCATTGTGCTCAAGCAAAATTACAAATTGATTACAAGTCACATAAACAGGGATCATCTTAATCATCACAGAAGTTTAGCTGCCTCTGGGCTGAAACATGGCAGCTGTTTAATCACAAAATACTATATTCTTCAATAGTGCAGGACAACGTGAGAAATGATCTGACTCTCAAATGCAGCATTCAGTTATAGTTGCACTAAAGTCAAAACAGTGTAAATATATTAGAGATAATCCAAAAGAAGATTAAAAAGTAGTAAAGAATTAGCAAACTGACATACAGACAGGGGTTAAAATTAAAATGAAATGGACTCAGAGGCAGACCTGAAATATAATAGAATCCAGTCAGATAACTATAGGACTCCATCAGCCATGTGAGCCTGGAAAAGTCACCTCAACATTACAAACCTCAACTTTCTCACCCAGGAAGATACTGAGACTACATTATCTCTAATGTCTTTTCCATGAATACAGTTCACTTATTCTGTCTATGCATATACTTTTAAATGTGCTTCTTTTAAAAAATGCTAAAATGGGACAAAGATCAGTAGATACAAACAGTGCCTCCACCAAACCTGAAAAATGTATACACTTTATTATGTGAAATATTAATTCATATATTTGGCATTCTCTGCTATTCTTAAACGATGATAAAGTCATCTCTAGCTTTTTTTTGAGATGGAGTCTTGCTCTGTCACCCAGGCTGGAGTGCAGTGGTGCAATCTCAGCTCACTGCAATCCCTGCCTCCTGGGTTCAAGCGATTCTCAAGTGATTCTCCTGCCTCAGCCTCCCAAGTAGCTGGGATTACAGGTGCCTGCCACCACACCTGGCTCATTTTTGTGCTTTCAGTAGAGATGGAGTTTCACCATATTGGCCAGGCTGGTCTCGAACTCCTGACCTTGTGATCCACCCGCCTCAGCCTCCCAAAGTGCTGGGATTACAGGCGTGACCACCACTCCCGGCCTCCAGCTTTTGAAAAATCTATCACTGTTCCCTACTAAGCAGGGCTGCCATTGAGAAATAAAAAGTGTGGTTAATGTTGAATGGTTAACTGACATTTTATAGCAGCTACTCTGAGTTGGCTTTTTAAAAAATAAATAAGCAAAAAATTATATAAATAGAAATTGTGCCCCTGCCAAAAATAAAAACTATCTTTTAAAAGCCAATATAGGAATAAAACCCTAATTGGAACTGTGAATAAAATATGACAATATTTATGCTCAGTAATTTTTAAAATTATTAATGATACCTCCAGCTTCTTCTATTTTCCTTCCTGATCATTATAAAATAATTCCACTTACAAAAAAAGCAAACAGGGTTAATTACTTGGCTTTTTTCTTTATTATATCAAAGTAAAACATTTAATAGACTATGTTAAAAAGGGAAGGGACTCTTTATTCAAAGTTACTACAATAGGGGAGAAAAAACAGAATTCAGTCTGAATCCCTTCTCCTAAAACAAACATCTGGAGAGTTTTAAAGAGCTTAAAACTCTTTGGGGGTTGGGGAATCTTATGCCATCTAATTGGCCTTCCCCAGATGAAAAGTAAAATTTCCCTTATCTTCATTGCAGGAGGCAGTTTTAAACTGGGGAAAGAAGCATATACCCAGGTTAGGGTCCTACCTTTCCTTCCTCCCCTGAAACTGGAAATAGGAGTGCTATCTGCCTTGATGATTACATTTTAAAGGGTCTTTAAAATTACATTCCCAGGTCTTTAGAACACAGTTTTGGCTTGTAAAACTGGCAAGAGGCTTTTAAAAAGATTTCCATCTTGGCTGCGAGCGGTGGCTCACGCCTGTGATCCCAGCACTTTGGGAGGCTGAGGCAGGCAGATCACGAGGTCAGGAGATTGACACTATCCTGGCTAACACGGTGAAACCCCATCTCTACTGAAAATACAAAAAATTAGCCAGGCGTGGTGACGGGCGCCTGTAGTCCCAGTTACTCTGGAGGCTGGGGCAGGAGAATGGTGAGAACCCGAGAGGTGGAGGTCACAGTGAGCCGAGATCATGCCACTGCACTCAGCCTGGGCTACAGAGTGAGACTCCGTCTCACAAAAAAAAAAAAAAAAAAAGATTTTCATCTTAACATGGTAGAGAAAGAATTTGCAATTTAAACTTTTCTAAAGAAAATACACTAGGAAATGGTAGTAGGGGCCTAAATTTAGAAAGAAGCCTCTCTAAAATGTAGTTGAGCTGAGGGGAATGTTAAGGCCTTCTTGGTGAACTGCTACAGTTTTTCTTTGTATACAGTATTAAAGAAAGAGGGAAGAAAGGGAAAGAGAGAGCTAGATGTATAGGGGGTGAGTTAGAAAGTAACACAGAAAGATACCTACCTGGAGCCTAAAGATTATGAAAGAGTAGAAGGGAAGGGTAGAAAGAATTTAGTTTGGATTCTTATAAGCCAGTGCCCTCCACTGCTGCAGAATTTCACAGCTCTGGTCTACATCAGCTTATGAGAGGATAGCAGAAAGACCTCACACAGAACCTCAGTGTAATACAAATATCCCCTTTCTTGGAGCAGTCACTTATTGACAGAACGATTACACTGAGCATTGCTGGCAAGATGGTGGGTTAATATCCCCCACTTACTATCATTGTAATTAACATGTGAAACAAGTGGGATATGCTGGTGTTAAAAGAAAAAAAACATCAACCCTTGATAATTTTTGCTACTGTCCATCCATACTGATGTGGCTTGGCTCTGTGTCTCCACCCAAATCTTATCCGGTGGCCCCATAATTCCCATGTGTTGTGGGAGGGACCCCATGGGAGATGACTGAATCAAGGAGGGGCATCTTTTCCATGCTGTTCTTGTGATAGTAAATGAGTCTCATGAGATATGGTTTTAAAAACTGGAGTCTCCCTGCACAAGCTCTCTTTGCCTGCTGACATCCACGTAAGATGTGACTTGCTCCTCCTGGCCTTCCACCACGATTGTGAGGCCTCCCCAACCATGTGGAACTGTATGTCCAATAAACCTCTTTCTTTTGTAAATTCCCATTCTCAGGTATATCTTCATCAGTAGCATGAAAACGGACTAATACACATATCTATTCTATACAATAAACGTATACACTACATCTTCCATGCCATTTATAAAAGTTTTGTTTCAGACAATCATCAGAATTCATTTCCCCTTCTATCTTTTGGTTTTCGACCCCATCCTTGTCAAGTATTATTGGTGAATAGCACTTCATATGGATGTGGGGGAAATTTTCACCAGTTATTTTAGTTCCTAATCAAACTAGTCATACAGAGTTCCATTTGAACATCAATTTGACTATTCACCTTTGCTGCCCTCTGCTTTTCTTCCTTTTTCCCATTCCCTTCAGCCGTTTAAGTGATATCTAACCTACAACATTAGTCCTTGAGGCTACTGTAACAAATTATCACAAACTTGGTGGCTTAAAATAACAGAAATTTGTCTTTCACAGTTGTGGAGGCTAGAGATTCAAAATCCAGGTGTCCATAGAACCATACTCCCTAGTGACGCTTTAGGAGAGAGTCTCTTCCTGCCTCTTCCAGCTTTTGGTGGTTTCTGGCATTTCTTAGCTTAAGATTGCATCACTACGTCTTTTTCCTGCTTCTTCAAACCATCTTCTTCTAAATAATCCAGGGTATTCTCCTCATCTCAAGATTCTTCATTAACTTATACCTGCAAAGTCCATTTATCCACATAACATTGACACATTTCAGAAACTAGGACTTGACATCTTTGGGTGGCCATTTTTTACTAAAACTTTAAGCCATGGTTAAGAGATAATATGTAGCACAAAATATCAATGTGATTAGTGCCTATAATATGTTTTATTTTTTCTTAACATAAAAACACATAGCAATTAGGGAATTATGGAGGAAGCCCTTAGTAGAAGTGTATGGGGGAAGATGACACCAAATGTGAAGGTTGCCTTGTTGGCGCACTCCTCCAGATTGTCATTCTTAGAGCATTTGGCATGACTTGGGAGTCTTTTCTATCCCACATCACTAGTAATTTTTACATTAAGTACTTTTTTTTTTTTTTTTGAAATGGAGTCTTGCTCTGTTGCCCCGGCTGGAGTGCAGTGGCATGATGTCAGCTCACTGCAAGCTCTTTCTCCCGAGTTCACACCATTCTCCTGCCTCAGCCTCCTGAGTAGCTGGGACTACAGGTGCCCACTACCACGCCTGACTAATTTTTTGGTGTTTTCAGTACAGATGGGGTTTCACCGTGTCAGCCAGGATGGTCTCGTGGTCTCGATCTCCTGACCTCGTGATCCAACAGCCTTGGCCTCCCAAAGTGCTGGAATTACAGGCGTGAGCCACCGTGCCTGGCCCTTTTACGGTACTTTTAATCATATATATGTATATAAAGAAATAACAGATTCAGTACACTAAAACTTCTCATAATAAGATAATATTAATGGGAACAATAAAAAAATCAATAATGCATTGTTGTTTTGGAAAAAATAGTATAGAAAAAGTAATTTAACAATTTCCAAACTACTATGCATTCATTTTTTAAGTTGTATTTTTAACCTTCCTCAATTGTGATTTTTGTATTTTTCTGAATTGCCCAGAATGTTACTACTACATTCATTTAAAATATCATGTAGTGAGTAAGACCCCAGACTTTAGATTCAGACAAAGCAAACTTTGAAGCCCATCTCCTTCTCGTAATTTCTGTGTTGCCACGGCAATCTATGATTCTTGTCCAAATATAAAAGTTTTACGTATCCTTTGCAGAGTTACTACTGAGTATTTGAGACAATGGATTGAATCTGGAGGTGAATTGCCTGGGTTTCAATCTCAATTCTTCTACTTATTAGTTTTGTGACATTGAACAGCTTAATTAATCTCTTTCCTATATCAGTCTCCTCATCTTTATAATGAGATAATAACCTATCCAATAGAGTCCTTGTAAAGAGTCAATGATTTAATTCATACAAAGCATCTAGCCTGGCCTGGCACATACAAAGCCCTCAGTGAGAATTAGCTATCATAATTGTCATCATCATCAACATCATTTCTATTATACTGTTATTAAAGGGATTTCTCAACAATTCTCAGGTGCTGCCAAGGTTGACAAACCCTAGATTTAAGTTTGATTCCAGAAAAAGTATTATATGTTTTAATTTTTAAAAAGATGAGTAAGCTATTTGTAATTTGCATGCATACAATGCCTATGGTTTGTAATAAGAAAATAATAAGGAAGGAGGTACATTCATGTCATTCAATGAAATGAATCAGAACTATTTAGAATTTAGAGTCCATATAAGTAACAAGCGAGTATCTGAGAGATTCAAGGTCAATGCTGAAGCCACTGGAAACAAAGCTTTTCAAAAAAAAAAAAAAAAAAACAACCTTTGCACGTAGACCAAATTATGATATAAGTTCACATTAATCTTCAAGGTAGGATAACAATTCAAGACCACCATTACAGCGAATCTGAGACATATGCCAAGATGCATCAATGAAGATGAGGGTGTTGGGGAAAGCTCTCCATCAGAATAAGCCACCTGGTATTCTGTCAAGTTCCACCATGAGTTAATCTAGGGATTTGACCATTTGTCATCAATTCAACACTAATCAAGCTAAAGAGGCAGCCTTAAGATAGGGTAGTTGTTCCAGAATGATTATGTATGTTTTATTAATTCTTATAAATTTAGAATCGGCTGGGCGCGGTGGCTCACGTCTGTAATCCCAGCACTTGGGGAGGCTAAGGTGGGTGGATCACGAGGTCAGGAGATCGAGACCATCCTGGCTAACATGATGAGAGCCTGTCTCTACTAAAAATACAAAAATATTATCCGGGCATGGTGGCGGGCGCCTGTAGTCCCAGCTACTCGGGAGGCTGAGGCAGGAGAATGGCGTGAACCCAGGAGGCAGAGCTTGCAGTGAGCTGAGATCGCGCCACTGAACTCCAGTCTGGGCAACAGAGCAAGACTCCGTCTCATAAATAAATAAATAAATTTAGAATCATGTATCCACTGATGTTTATTCAAAGCCTCCTTCCATGAGATATAGTATTAGAAAAATAAGCAATTATTTAAATAACCATAACTTATTATTATAAAAATCTGTCATTTAGGCTGAAATTAACACATTTAATTGAGAGTCTGGTACATGAAAGAGAAGGCAGTCATTTAGGAAGCCTTCCATTGGTTCTGGAGCTTTGCTAAGTGTAGGGATCACGACTGTGTAAATTATCAGTGGTTTTTCTCTACTTATTGAGAAATAATAACAAATTTTAGAAATGATTAAAATGATCATAAGTGTTTTGAATGTGAGTTAATATGGTGCCATTGATGAAAGAAGAATGTTAGGAGACAGAAGCAGAGAAGAAAGCACACTTTAATTCCTTCACAATGGCACTTAGGTAAAAGTATCTGAATGGAGACATTCTATAGGCAACTGGGAAACATGGAGTCTAAATTTAAGTCAACATTCAGGTAAGTTTTAAACTGTAAGACAGTATAAGGTTAACAAGTAAAAAAAAAGAAAAACATGAATGTAGGTTTTCTGGTGAATGCATATTGAGCCTTAGGGAGAAGTCACAAAATAGAATAATAAACAAGTAATTAATAGCTTTTGAAGGAGGACCAGAAAAATGTCATATATTATATGACTGGGGAGAACTGTTACTGTTGGAATATATTTCCCAATAAATCTATCTCCCTATCTCTTACAGTCATTGCTTTTTAATTGTACCATGAGAACTATGAAAAATAAGTGTAATACTTCATGTCGTAGGTCCTTCAAAATGGCAATGATTATTTCTTTTTCTTTTTGTGGAATTATATTCTTTGCATCTGGCGTACAGTCTGTTGTGTTACAATTTATAAATACGTATTCAATGGTTGCATATTTGAAGACAGCCATTATATTCATTTAAATTTTGTTCTTTCCCTGGGTTATTTCTGTATGTGGTCTTATCAGTTCTCTCACATTACCAAAAATGCACACCCATGCATATACTGTGTGTTTGTCAGAGTCCTGCAGAGTGTAGAAGCCCTAGTTTTATTTGACCATCATATTTTCCTTATCTTCTTCAGGCTCTGGAGGAGTAACCAGTCTAGGAAGTTATCATAAAATTTTGAAGGTGCAAGCTGCCTCAAAAAGAGGATCCCCTTCACTGTCTATGGTAATCCATCCAAGCAGGGCCATTGAGGTTTCCCTGGAATAGCTAAGCTAGAAGAATATGAATATCTGGCAACTGTCCTGCTGTTAATGGTAGAGGGTGTCCAGGTTCTTGATGTCTTGGACAAAGAATTGAACAAAATGTGGCCAGGTGCAGCGGCTCACACCTGTTATCTCAGCACTTTGGGAGGCCGAGGCAGGCAGATCACAATGTCAGGAGTTCGAGACCAGCCTGGCCAATATGGTGAAACCCCATCTCTCTTAAAAATACAAAAATTAGCCAGGCATGCTGGCGGGTGCCTGTAATGCCAGCTACTTGGGAGGCTGAGGCAGGAGAATCGCTTGAACCTGAGAGGCGGAAGTTGCAGCGAGCCAAGATCATGCCATTGCACTCCAGCCTGGGCGACAGAGTGAGACTCCATCACAAAAAAAAAAAAAAAGAAAGAAATTGAACAAAATGCACAAACAAAGCAAGAAAGTAATGAAGTGATTTGATGAAAATGAAAGTACACTCCACAGTGTGGGAGCAGCCCCGAGCATAGAGGCTCAAGGACCCTGTTATAGAGTTCTTGTGAGTGTAAATACTCTACTACTTGGTATATGCCCTACGTAAATGAAGAGGATGAAGTAAAGGTGCAAAGTCATTTACTCAGTGTATGCCCTATGGAGAGGATATTTCTTCTCATACCTGAAGTGTGGATCAGCCTTATGTTCCCTGTCTTCAGACCCTATTTTTCTGCCTCACTGCCACATGAAGACAAACTGTGTAAAAAATATGGATAAAGAGAGATTCATGGAGTCAACTCCTAGAGAGAAAGATACCATGTGATATTGTTGACCTCCTAGGCAGAACTGCATTTAAATCAGTTTAAGCCCTGGGGGCTCATATAAGAGCCAATAAATTCCTTTGTTTTCCCAACTTATATTTCAAAGATATTTCATTATGTGAAATTAAAAAATGATTTAACTAAAGTTGACACCCAAAAATGGTACACCACTTTATTTATTTTTATTTATTTATTTATTTATTTTCTTTTTTGAGACGGAGTCTCGCTCTGCGCCCAGACTGGAGTGAAGTGGCATGATCTTGGCTCACTGCAAGAATGGCACACCACTTCTAAGTGTGGTCTCATCTCTGCAAAGGAGTTCTAATTAGATTTTTTAAAAAGTAAATAAATAATAAGTGCTTTTCTTACCATTATAATTTTCCCAATATATGCTTGTGACTACTTATGTATCCAAATGTTATGTTATTATTTACTGATTCATAGTCATCTGCCTCTTTCCGTTTTGGTCACCATGTTACCAACTACACTGATAGGAGAGATTTTTTGTTTGTTTTACTTTTTTTGTAATTATACTTTAAGTTCTAGGGTACATGTGCACAACGTGCAGGTTTGTTACATATGTATACTTGTGCCATGTTGGTGTGCTACACCCATTAACTCGTCATTTACATTAGGTATATCTCCTAATGCTATCCCTCCCCTCTACCCCCTCCCCACAATAGGACCCCGGGGTGTGATGTTCCCCACCCTGTATCCAAGTGTTCTCATTGTTCAGTTGCCACCTATGAATGAGAACATGCGGTGTTTGGTTTTCTGTCCTTTCGATAGTTTGCTCAGAATGATGGTTTCCAGCTTCATCCATGTCCCTACAAAGGACATGAACTCATCCTTTTTTATAGCTGCATAGTATTCCATGGTGTATATGTGCCACATTTTCTTAATCCAGTCTGTCATTGATGGACATTTGGGTTGGTTCCAAGTCTTTGCTATTGTGAATAGTGCCGCAATAAACATACGTGTGCATGTGTCTTTATAGCAGCATGATTTATAATCCTTTGGGTATATATCCAGTAATGAGATTGCTGGGTCAAATGGTATTTCTAGTTCTAGATCCTTGAGGAATCGCCACACTGTCTTCCACACTGGTTGAACTAGTTTACAGTCCCACCAACAGTGTAAAAGTGTTCCTATTTCGATAGGAGATATTTTTAAGAGATGACAAGCCAATTGGTTAACTGATGTTTCTTTTAAGTTTTTTTTTTTTTTTTTCCCCTCCATAATCTCATTTATTTTCCAGGCTGAATATTTGGCAAGTGCCAAAGCTTTGATTGAGGAGCACAGAGATATACCTTTAACATAGATAGATGGATGGATGGATGGATAGATAGATAGATAGATAGATAGATAGATAGATAGATAGGATAGAGATATATTTTTTTGAGACGGCGTCTTGCTCTGTCACCCAGGCTGGAGTTCAGTGATGCAATCTTGGCTAACTGCAACCTCTGCCTCCCGGGTTCAAGAAATTCTCCTGCCTCAGCTTCCCAAGTAGCTGGGATTACAGGCATACACCGCCACACCTGGCTAGCTTTTTGTATTTTAGTGGAGATGGGGTTTTACCATGTTGCCCAGGCTGGTCTGAAACGCCTAAGCTCAGGCAATCCACCCACCTCGGCCTCCCAAAATACTGGGATTACAGGAGTCAGCCACTGTACCTGGCCCAACATATATTTTTAAAATAAGAAATGAGTCTTCACTTGAAAAAAAAAATTAACCCATTATACCTTACTATGTCTCATGGGGTGTAGGAGGAGACTACTTTAAAAACTTTTTTTTTTTTTTTTTTTTTTTTACTGACAAAGTAGCCTTGATGAGATACTTGACAATGTCAACCTAAATGAAACAAACAAAAACATGGCAATAGGGCTCAGATGCACTTTTAATTAATTTTATAGAATAGCAGTAATATTAGGATAGTGAAATAGATAAATCCAAGTGAAAGTCATTTGGGGTAAACCAAAAGGGTAGAGTTATTTGATCAAGTGGCATTTTGTGAATGGGCATGTACAGGTTGAAGAGGAATAACTTTACTCATGGCAAATGTGCTAGAGAATGTAACTTCTATAGAATGACTGCAGAAAACTGAAAAGGCCTGGATAAATTACCTGACATTTTAGGTGAAAATAAATGAAGATGTCAGAAAGAAGCAGAATTTTTAAAAAATCAGTTTTTCCCAAAGTTAATTTCCTTTTTTCTTATGCTTCAAACTGCTTCTTGAGCCTTTCATTTTAGTCAAATTGTCATCTTAAAAAGCAGCACTAATGAAATTGCTGAAAGCATTATAAAAATGTATAGAAAGAAGCAAGGTGCTAAAATCATCCATTATTAAGAGACTGTGAACTGTAAACATCAGACAGGGCACCCATCACTGCAGAGGCAAATTGAAAGCTGAAGGAGATTTGCTTTGTCTCTCTGATTTAAAATTGATTGAAATGCATATACAAATGGAAAAGCTGTCAAAAGCTGCCTGTGCTAAGTTGATAGCTCATTGTTTCCTTCTGACCCAAAACTTTAATGGTGTTCCTTTCAGGTAGGGAAGGAAGAAGGTAGGTTTTGAACGCATCCTGTGCAAGTATGAACTGAGACATAGACACTGGTGATGACCATTTCCTGGTATCTTTGTTGATCACAAGGATTGTGAGCAGTGTATTTGCCCACGTTGATGAAATCGGTGCATATGTCCCCATTGTCTGTATTGCACACTAAAAAAAAAAAAATTCTTCTTGTTGTTTACAGAAACAAGAATGTCCTCAATCCTGAAAGGCATTGAAATGTCATGTGAAAATAGGCTGAAATGTTTTTAATAAGGCAAATCTAAGAAAACACCTCTCGGCCTGGCTCGGTGGCTCATGCCTGTAATCCCAGCACTTTGGGAGGCTGAAGCCGGCAGATCACGAGGTCAGGAGTTCAAGACTAGCCTGGCTAATATGGTGAAACTCCGTCTGTACTAAAAATACAAAAATTAGCCAGGTGTGGTGGTGCACGCCTGTACTCCCAGCAACTCGGGAGGCCGAGGCAGAAGAATCACATGAACCCGGAAGGCGGAGGTTGCAGTGAGCAGAGACCACGGCCACTGCACTCCAGCCTGGGCGACAGAGGGAGACTCTCTCTGAAAACAAACAAAAACAACTCTCACTATTTTGCTTCTTTATTTTCCCTGTGCCAACACCCTAGTATAGTCGAGATATTGTTGTCCTACCTCTGACTTTGTTTTTCTTCCAGAATCCACACTGCTACCTAAAATGAATTACTTCTCCTAAACCAAACTAATATTTTTAAGGCCTTAATTTACGCTTATCAACTCTGTACCACAAATCCTTCAAGGACCCTCAGCTGCCAATGTCCTAACAGGATGTTAAAATCCAAACTCCTCCAAGAAGGCAGAGTTCTCAATAATCCAGCTCCACCGTTTTCCTCCGTCACTGTTCCACCAAAGTTTTCATTACAGTCTTCTCTTCAGGCTAGTCTTCTCTTCACCACACCTGCAACATCTGATACCTCTGACCCAACACAATGCACTCCATTCTTCCTCTAAATAGTTATGTGAATTATTTTCCTTATTTTAATTACTTACTCTAATTCTCGCTGTATTTACAAAGTAGATCCATTCTTTAGATTTTCATTCAAATCTTAATGTCACTATGCATAAAACGTCTCAGGAAAGATTCAGTTGTTTCTGCTGGAGTAAGTTCTCAACATAGAAAAACAGTTTTAGAATGAAAATAACATAACAGGGAAAATGCAGATTGTGCCAATAACAATATATTTTTAGAATTCAGCCCTTTAAGGTTTTGTAGTGCTTTTTTTGCTCTATGCACACACATACACCCGCACACACATGCAAAACCTATGATCATTTCTAGTGAGATAAAATAACTACCCTTGAAATTAGTAATCGTTCCATACTAAAAGACAGGAAATCAAGCCAACAGACAAGATACCCTGTATATGAAGAGATTTGATCAGGCTCAAAAATGAAATGTCAAATATTAGTACCAGGCAATTCCCTGATACCAACCACAATGATAAAAGTCAATGAAATAAAAAAAGTGTTAACTTATATGTAGATCACTTGAAATTGAGAATGTGACACAACTTATTTTTATTGGGTTTTACATTCTATGAAGATAAAAATTACTCAGATATTTAATGTGTTCTATTACAGTAAAATTTTAATAAAGTATTCAAAAATTTCACATATTTGAAACATAACCACATGCAATTTGAAAGAATTCTTTGTTCACCATAAATTCAATGTTCATAAATATTTTAGATAAACACAATTTAAATATGATTATAAAAACTTACAATACTGTTAAAAGCAAGCTGATACCTAACATATACAGAAAAGCACATGTTCTCAGAGACTATTTTATTAAGTCACATATATTGATATTGTAACCAATATGTTAGAAAAACAACAATTTTTGAAAACATAATTAGCACAGTTTTTTAAGAAGCTAGGAAAGAACACAAAGATACAAATGCAATGTACTTGATACATTTGAGGCTGAGAATACTTGACGTCTTCATAATTCAGGTGGAAGAGGCTTCAGATGTTACTGTTCTCATTTTTCAGGTAATCATAAAAATTAAGATAAATATTTACAATGTTTAAGCATTTGTGTTTAAAAATATTCTATCAAGTAAGGTGTCAAAAGTGTAATGAAAGCTGTATTAAAAATTTGAAAACAATGGAAGTAAAAAAGCACGTATGAGACTTTTATTATGTATGAACCATCATTGTGTTTCATTAAAAAGATCCCTGATTAAGGAAATTTGCTAGGCAAATACTGTCAGCAAACACTATACTAGTTATAATTTTGTTTTATGTTTTAACTGCATTTCATTCAGCGTTACATGTAATCCTACTTGCAGTGATTTAAAAATTATTTTTTATAGTGGAATCTGTTGTATTGTCCATATGACAGTTTAAAATATGAGAATTTCAGATAATATTTTACAGTGTTAATACTTAAACTCCAGATGTGGAAACAGGTTGTATATTTTGCTGCTAATGTTAGTAATCTAAGTAAGTCCAATTCACACTCACAAAATTACCTACTTTTAAGTGTATATAGAATGCCAGCCTTAAAATTGAAGCCAAAGTTGGATTTTAATGGCAAGGAAAAATAAATATGGCGTTTTGAAATATTAAATTGTTATTTCATAGTTGAAACCGAGATGGGTTTTTTTTTTTTTTGACATTTTTGAAAAATTCTTAATGAACATTTATGTTGGCATAGGAACCTTTTCAGATCCCATATTAACCAATCATTGAAAGCAAGCACTAGTTGAATATATCGGTAAGTTAGTGATATAATTTTGAAAAATAGAAATCACTACTTGTCAAGCTATCAGAATTTAATTGGAAAATGTAGGAAGATAGCACACAGAAATAGTTAAAAATCAGTTGGGGCCAGGCGCGGTGACTCAGGCCTGTAATCCCAGCACTTTGGGAGGCCGAGGCGGGCGGATCACGAGGTCAGGAGATCGAGACCATCCTGGCTAACACGGTGAAACCCCGTCTCTACTAAAAATACAAAAAATTAACCGGGCATGGTGGGGGGCACCTGTAGTCCCAGCTACTCAGGAGGCTGAGGCAGGAGAATGGCGTGAACCCGGGAGGCGGAGCTTGCATTGAGCCGAGATAGCTGCATGGCACTCCAGCCTGGGCGACAGAGTGAGACTCCGTCTCAAAAAAAAAAAAAAAAAAAAAAAAAAGTTGCAATTTTTTGTCTGTGTAAATGAAGGATTTCTCAACACTGTGCCATGAAAGACAAAATTAAGAAATAACAACTAAACCTATTAAACTTGAAATGACTTATACTAACTTTGGTTCTAACTGATGGATTGGAGTTCCATGTAAGAATTTATTTGACAAAATTGGATCTGCTCTTAAATGTGAAAACCACTAAACAGGAATTCTGTCAAGGATACAGGACAGATGAAGAGGCATTCCAGAAGTTTTGTTTTGTCTTCCTGTAAAAGAAGGTAAAGCAAGTGAATTCAAGATTGATTTTATTTCTAAAACAAGCCTGATGGCGCATGTATCTAGCAGTTTACCTAAATGAACAAGTAGATTAATAGAGTAATAATGACTAGCTAAATATCTGTTCCCATTGATATCTGGCACTAGGGGCTTTATGTAATCTATTTTATTTAATTTGATATGTGAGTGCACATTTATCTGTCTATCCAGTATCTTGGGGTGTAATAGTTCTAAACTACTGTTACAAAAAGTGCTTTGATTAAAAATTTAGGAAATTTTCTTCTAGTATAAGGCTTTTGAAAAAATAATATAAGCCTGAATGACTCAATACACTTTTATTTTCCAAAATAGACTCTATGGTCATGTGAAAGTCTGCAAAAAGCATTTTCTTCTGTATGTACACATATTTGCATAAAAAAATTCTTTAATCTTGTGTCTTTAGAAGTTTTAGATTTATGGGAAAAATCTTATTTAATTGTTTGCCTTCCCAAGTATTGATAATAATTTCCATTCTCAGATTTTCTTTATGTTGATATGGAAAGGCATATTGTCATAATCTGTTAAAGCTTCTATAACAAAAATTATCATACACTGGGTGGCTTCAATAGGAATTTTTTTCTCAGAGTTCTGGAGGCTGGAAAGTCCAAGATCAAAAGATCAGATTCAGTGTCGGATGAGGGTCATCTTTTGGTTTATAAAACTCATCTTCTCATTGAGTTCTCATATAATAGATGGAGCTCGTTAGCTCTCAAGGGTCTCTTTTACAAGGGCACTGATATAGTTTGGATGTTTAGTCCCTCCAAATCTCATGTTGAAATGTGATCCCCAATGGTGGAGGTGGGACCTGGTGGGAAGTGTTTGGGTCATGGGGGCAGATCCCTCATGAGTGGCTTAGTGCTTCTTCATGGTAATGAAATAGCATGAGATCTCATTGTTAAAAGAGTCTGGTATCTCCCTTCTCTCTTGTTCCTTTTCTCTTGCTCCCTCTCTCACTATGTGACACACCTGCCTCCCCTTCACCTTTCTCCATGAGTGGAAGATTCCTAAGGCCTTCATCAGACACAGATGCTGGTTCCATGTTTCTTGTACAGTCTGTAGAGCTGTGAGACAAAATAAACCTCTTTTCTTTATAAATTACCCAGCCTCAGGTATTCCTTCATAGTAATGCAAAACATACTATACAGACACTAATCCCATTCACAAGGTCACAGCTCTCATTACCTAATCACCCCCCAAAAGCTCCACCTAATACATTGGAATTAGGTTTCAGTGTATGAACTTGGGGAAGACAAACATTCAACACATTTTCAGAGATCTGATAATTCTCTATAATTTATGGCTTGTTGACTTTGTAAAAATAGGGGATAATTTTTACTATTGACAGGTAGAATTGGCAGAAAAACTATTTTTGTTGAGGATTTCCAAAGAAACCAAAATTGGACATGTGTTCTGCAATGTAAGAAAATTGAAGAAATGCCAATGTGGTTAAATAATTGACCAGACAATCGGAAATTTTCAGGAAAAAAATAACAATAATCGTTTGAACAAGGGCAACCTCTAAGTCAATAGTATGTATTAAGAGCACATCTCAATGGCTTTTATGAGCATATTTAAAATAATTCAACTGTTAAAATGCTGTGGAATAATTTTTAAATTCCTACATATGCATATTTGAAATATTGAGTGTAGGCAGGCAAATTGCCAGGATATTTATCAAACATAAACAAAAGTTGTTTTAGATTTTCTTGTTAACTAAAAACAAAATCAGAAGGGTGAAAATTATTTACATTATTTATTTATCATGAGTTGACTAATGTTATTTAACACTTCGTTTAAGGATTGATCACAATGATACTTTGTGGGAAAAAAAGAGTTCATGTGTGACTGGAGCCCAGATGAGCTTTTGTAACAACGTGTAACGTATTTCGTGGTCATCCTCAGACTGCTGCCAAACAGCCTGGTTGTATTATTATCAGCTGAGGAGCTAATTCAAAATACAGAGTATTGGCATGTCAAGATGACTTTTAGATTCAGTAGGTCTAAGATGAAGCTTTATGAATATGTATTATTTTACAAATTTTCCAGGAAATTCTAATTCACCTTTATAATTCAAAACCATTAAATGATTTCCCATCCACCCCACCAAACCTAGAAAATCTGTACCATCCCCCCATTGAAAGGTATTATCTTCTCTTATTTCTAAGCCTATGTTCATTTTGTCAACTGACATAAGACAAACCCGGATATATATATATGCCATGAGGGAATTCTTCTGTTTTTGGTGTATTATGCATCCAGCACAGTGCTCAGTCTTACATAAAGATGTTATTTTAAATGTACAGCAACACTTTCAGGGAGATTTCCTCATGCCCTTTTAAAAGATGAGGAAATAACATCTCTGAAAGGTTAAATATCTTGCCCAAGGCCAAGATTAAAACCTTTGTTCTCCGAAACCTTTCCAAAGGATATCACCAATGTCACCACTATATAAAAAGAAGAGCTCCAAATGCCTAGAGATCAAGGTTTAAGACCTCCAAAGGTTTTTGCTGCAGCAAAGAAACAAAGAAACACTAGTGGGCTTCATGGTTTCTTATCCCAATCTTAATTAAGCCTTTTAGACTCTACTTTGTGACGTAATACATATCAACATTTTCAATGAAGTATCTCCTGCTCTTCAATTTTAGAGTTTCTTCAGTTTAAAAATTGCCTCAGTTTTACTTCTTTAAGAATTGGGATAGCTGTAAACACAACTGCAAATTCTTGCACACTCTTTCCTTTAGGGGAAGGATCTATGTCTCCTCCTCTTGATTCTGGTTGAGCCTCTCATTGAGTGAGCCAATGAAGAATATTGGAAATGTCACGATGTGGGAATGCAAATGCTAGATCACAAAAGAGGATACAAATTCCCTTGAGTAAGCTCATAGGAGCACTTAGCTGCCATGTAAAAGGGTTCAACTACGCTGTAGATACTACACCAGAGAGGCCACATATAGAGGTATTCTTACTGACAATTTTGGCTGAGACCAGCCTTCTAGCTTTCCCATCAGGGTACAGACATGTAAGCAAAGAAGTCATTTCGGAAGTGGGTTCTTGAGTCCAATTCATTGTCTTTCCAGCTCAGACCCCAGTCTCATGGGGTAGAAGTAAGCCATTCCTGCTCTGTCCTGTCTGAATTTCTAACCCATGAGGAAAATAAAACAGATGTTGCTTGATGTCACAAAATTTGTGGTGGTTGCAAAATTGCTAGAGAAAGGAACAAGAACGGCTATCAGCTTGATTTGACTTTAGATTTTGAATCCATTATTTCCTCTTTGTAGTCCAATAAGCCACACAAACTGGCATCCCAGATTTTAACTGGTGCTTTCTTCACTAAGATTTCCTACGGAAAAGCTTTCCCTAAACAGTCTGTTCCGACTCCATTATTCTCTGCTGCTTGTTGATAACCCAAATGGTCACTGCTGCTAAACCCAGGAATTTAGGTGTTAGCTACTACACAGAAATGGAGAAAGTTTTCTTGGGATAATAGGGCTTGTTTGGGGGCTGTGATTCGCCATCTTTTCTACTTTTAAGCAAGAGCTGTATTAAAATTCTTAGCATGGTGTTGACCAAGATGGCCTTCACATTTCCTTCAGCTTACTGATTTTTAGAGGGTTTTTTTTCTGTCTCCATTCCGCAAGTTTTCCTCTTACCCCGACTCTTACAGAATATAGATGACCTAGCCAACAAGGTCCCTCTTCTCCCTTTTCTTAGACCATTTACTTTAGGAAACTTGTAAATTCTTTGCCCCTTGAGGTGTGAATCTTTTATAAAAACCTCTTGCTAGTTTTACAACCCAGTAATGTCTTTTGCAAGGACATAAGAGCAATCCCTTTGAAAGGTAATTATCAAGGCAGATAGCGGCTCTATCTCCCAGTCTCTGTGGGAAGGTAAAAACATAATTTGAGTGAAAGTCTCTCTCCCAGTTGTAAAACTATCTCCTGCCATGAAGACGGAAGAAAGTTTATTTTTCCTTTGGGCAAAGCCAATTAGCAAACACAAACTGTGGTATGGTATACACAGCATAGAATTTATCCTGAAATCAAACGTTCTATCTGCATTCATGGGCCATATAATACAACCATGTTATTTAAACTTCCTTTTATGTCCATTTTTTCATTTTTAAAATGACACTAATACCCTATTTATATGATGGCTAATAACTTAGCTTATGTAAAATTATAAGCATAATTTGGCATGTGGTAAGGGTTTAACAGATAACACTTCTCTTTAGTTCTTGTTAAATTCATGAGCAGTTTAGAGAATCCTTGAGAAGGGCCTTCTATCACCACAGATAATGGGATATACCAAGTATTAGGGAAAAAAACCCCACAAAAAACAAGCTATTAAGGGGGAAATACAAGAAAATAAACTCTCCTGGTAGTGATTTAGTACTGTTTAGGAAGACAGAATAATCACAAAGTAAATGCCACTTGCCTTAATATTTTACCCAAGAACTCAGCTAGACCAAAGAAGAATAACCAAAGTCTCCAGCTGAATCTACAGTTTTATGAAAATACAATATTTATATTTGTAATCCAAAAATAAAATATACGACTCATTGAAACAGTAGTTTAAAATGTCTTATTAAATTATTTAGTAATTTTATTTGTGTTTTCCTTGGAAAAATATAGGTTGTTTTAATTTGAAAGCACTTTTCAAAATGCTTTAAAAATTTAAAAATACAAATGAGAAAAAAATGAGATAAAGTAATAGGAACAGCACAGTGGGAACATCATTTTGAAATATATAAATTAATGAATTGTTACAGAGTTGTTGAGGGGAAGAAAAACAGGAAGAAGAGAATCATTTTTAAAATTTTTCCTGTGTGCTAGGCCACAGGCTAGATATTTGCATATATTCATTTAATTCAAACTCACAACAAACTTATGGAGTAATTTCTAAAATTCCCATTTTATAAATGAGTAAACAGAGGCTCTTAGAGGTTATATAAGTGCTCCTTGGCCATAAAACTGGGGCTGGAGAGACCCTACTGGCTTCTCTCTCTTCAGGTACATGGGAGATTACCATTCTCCATGTCTTTTGCAGTTAGGTAGGGTCATGTTATTATTTCTGTGTTGTGAACAGAAGTGACTGATGTGGGTCAGTTTTTGATTTAAATGTAGACAAGAGAAATTTCAATGTTCTCTTTCCTTGCTAAGTTTCACATAGGAGCCACCCAAAGAGTACAGCTACAAAACCAGAGCATGTGAACCTGGAGCGATGAGTTTCTGCATAGAGGGGAGTTGCTCCAGGAAGTCACTCCATCTCACAGTGGACGTTGTGTGAACAGGCAATACGCTTTTGATGCATCCAGGGTGATCGAAGGCCAGGCCATTCTGATGGCAAACTTTTACTTCTTTTTCTTCTTTTTTTTTTCCTTCAAAAGCCACAGACCCAGTCCTTAATTTATATGAAGATTATGCACCTGGATCCCATTAATTCTATTATTGGGGATGTTTCTGCAAAATCATGCAGATTTTGTTTCGTCTCTTAGGATTTTTACCATAATTTAATTCAGAGAGAGAAATAACATTATGTTCCTATAGGTGACAGACTTGGCACTTATCTGATTTATTTTGTAAAAATCTATTCAAGGAACATATACACATTTTCAAACCATTTGGACTTTCGATGTTTGCCTAAACAAAATTATTGTTAGTTCAAGACCATCTAAATCCTTTGATCTGTCAATCAGGGTGGTTAATAGTGAAAGGTATAGTGTAGCCCTGAATATTTCCACATCTAACCAAGAACAGCTTATAAGAGTGATTTTGAAAAAAAAATACTGATTCTAAACAGCAAAGCTATAATAAATAATTCAGCCTTTAAATACAGACCAGATCCCTTAAAGGCAAAGAATGAATATACTCAGCATATTAATGCTTTTCGGGTTTTGTTTTATGAGATGTGTAGCAATTTCAGATGAAATTATAAATGCTTTTGAGAACTTTGAACATTACATTTTAAAGTATATTAAATGAAAGACAAGGCATGAATGCAGATGTTGATCTTTGAGCACAAATATTCCATATTTTAATAATGTCTCCAGGGCTCTACAAGTACCCAGGGGTTTTAAAAACCTAATTCAAATTTCTTTTTTCTTTTTTCTTTTTTTTTTTTTTTTGAGATGGGAGTGTCACTCTGTCCCCCAGGCTGGACTGCAGTGGCCCTATCTCAGCTCACTGCAAGCTCCACCTCCCAGGTTCATGCCATTCTCCTGCCTCAGCCTCCCGAGTAGCTGGAAATACAGGTGCCCACCACCACACCTGGCGAATTTTTTGTATTTTTAGTAGAGACAGGGTTTCACTGTGTTAGCCAGGTGGTCTCGATCTCCTGACCTCGTGATCTGCCCGCCTTGGCCTACCAAAGTGCTGGGATTACAGGTGTGAGCCACCATGCCTGGCCAAAACCCTGAATCAAATTTCTGTTATGGTTTTCTGTTTGAACTTGTAAAAGTCACATATTATCTTAGAATTTAAATTCCTGATTTATTAAATGTGACTGAAGTGCAACAAAATATAGTAATTTTGAAAAATAATGTAGGATAAAAACCATACTGAGTGCTTTATATGCACTCCTAGGGATAAGTAAATTAAAAATTATTTTTATTATTACTTTTGGAGATGGAGTCTCACTCTGTCACCCAGGCTGGAGTGCAGTGGCCATGATCGGCTCAAGCGATTCTCCTGTCTCAGCCTCCTGAGTAGCTGGGACTACAGTTGCATGCCACCCCACCCAGCTAATTTTTTTGTATTTTTAGTAGAGATGGGGTTTCACTGTGTTGCCCAGGCTAGTTAAGAACTCCTGAGCTCAGGCAATCGGCCCACCTTGGCTTCCCAAATTGCTAGGATTACAGGTGTGAGTCACCACCCCCAACCTAAAAATTATTCCTTATTGCTATTTATAATATGGCTGACACTTGGCTAATATTTCTTATTATTATATTTGCACTTCTTAAACAAGGTAAAACATTTGAGCTTATAACAATTAGGAGTAGACCCACCTTCTCTGATTTTGTCACTGAATTGTGCCGTTGTAGTGTTAGGTGATGCTCCTAGCATAACAACCTTAAGAAGAGGAGTAAGTGAGGATCAGCCACTGCGTTTGATCCTGAATAATAGAATGAAGAGCACCATAAGAGAGCTGAAGTCTGATTAAGCCACGAGGCTACCTTGTTGGCTTAATATATCCTATGTGGATGATGCCCTAAAACCCAATCCTCTTCAAGACCTTCGGCAGTACCTGGCCAATAGTCTTGCCAGAGGGACACTGTCGCTGAATCATAGTCCAGGCAAAGTCATTTCCAGTCTTTTATCAATCTTGTCTATCTTAAGGAGTAGAAGACCTGTATCAAGAGATCATTTGTTGTAGGGACTAGGAACAGAAAATGAGGAGAAAATGCCACTGTCCTCCCTCTCCTTACTCTATAGCATTGCATATGCTTAATTACATAGTTTACATGAGTGTGTGATTTCCTATTTCTTTTTCTAACTAAAAGACAATCCAACATGTGCAGGTAGGCAAGAGCTAAGAATTAAATCACCAGGTTTAGGTCAAAGTGACTAACATTCTGTATAGAGAAAGCTGACAGGTCAAATTCAAGCTTGAACTGATAAGTACAAAGCCAGAAGCGGAGAGACAAGATACAAGCAAAGCAAAGGTACATAAAGGTAGAAATTAGAGAATTTCATATTCATGGGTCAGTTCAAACTCCACCTCTTCCATGAATTTTCCCAGATAGCTCCTTCAGAAGAAATTGCTTTTTACATAATCCTTTTTTATCTTGTTTGCTGATCAGAAGTGAAAGATACATGCAGACTTGGACAAATAGAGATAAAAAGAGGGTGTGTGAGAGTGTTCATATGACAAATAATGGTGTGTTCTGATGGCTCATTTCTAATATCAGGTGCTTGATACATGGGGGAATCATCCTGGCTTAAAGATATGAGGCTGATGTGGACATTACCTTTGTATGGTAGTTTGCTCCTGGTGACAAATGCAGGCTGGATCTGTGATAATGCTTCTGGCTATATAGTGAGTGAGTGAACCAATGAACCATTGAGCCAGGTAATGAATCAGTGTTGAGTCTGATCACATTTAAAATGCATGTTAACCATTTAACCCAAATTGGAAACACTATAGAGAAAGAGTCTAAAATGATTTAAAAGTTTGATTTAAATAAACTGAAATCTTTAAAATCTAAGCAAAAGCAGTTAGCTTGTACAAAGCACAAGGCCACCTGACACTCAGTTGGTATCTAATAATTCTTTTCCTACTATTAACTTGTGGCCATATCTGAGCTTCTGCCAACTAATACTAGTTATGTATACAATATCATTGATTAGATCTTGTTTACAAATGATCTAAATCTATGGACCTGAAACATAAAATTTTATCAACCTAAATTTTAATACGTTATATTACAAAGAATCTGGAGTTTTACTTAACCCACATTTTTAGGCAACAAATGTGATATTCAGTTTAATTCAACTAATTAACAATCTGTTGATAAGACAAATCTGAGTCTATTATCACTAGAGAAAGAGATCACCACCTCTGCATAACTTTGACAATTTCCTCAAGGTTGCATGGAAAGGTAGAAATTTATTGAGAATTGGACATTTGGTTTAAGGCAAGTATTTTAATATAACAACTTGATTGGGATTGGAAAGGATCATAATAGCTTCTCTTGGTGGAAACAAGAGCAAGATTTCAAGGTAGAAGATTTTTGCTTCAAAAACAATTTTAGGGCACAAACTGTTAATGTTTTCTATTGAAGAATGTATGTACTTTTCAGCATGTTCCTATAATGAACAATCAAGCCATTTGCCTGGGCAGGAGGCTTTCAGGAAAATAAAGCTATGCTAATAATGACAGTGTAATAGCAAAGTCAGGTTGATTTAGGTAGTAAGATTTTAAACACTGGTGTCCAGGCTGAGTATAGACTAATGGTTTCATTTCTCAGTATGGTTCCTATTTGTGTGGCCCTATGCAAAAAATACAACTGTGAATAGAATAACATATATCCTTCAGGATCTCAGAGATTCATGATGACTCAAAAATAAAACACTAATTTACTAATACTTATACCACGATGATGTTGTAAATGTAGAACAAAGTGTCAGTGATGTTCAGATGAAAAAGACTAAACTCTGTTAGGCGGAGTAGCAGTAAATGTTGCTCTGAAGAGTTAATATCTCAGTTGAACTTTGAAGGACAGGTGGAAATAACTGAGTAGTGCAGGGGAACTCCTTGGTAATATTTCAAGGAGGAACAATAGCAAGTGTAAACATAACCAGGTGTGAAAGAGCACAGGTTGCTCAGAACAGTTTGGCTTGGCTGAAAGTGCATTAGGGAATTACTGTTTTATTTTTGAGTCTTCATAAATCCTTGAGATCCTGAAGAATATATGTTATTCTATTCACAGGAGTATTTCTCACATAGGGCCATACAAATAGAGGAGAGGGTGGACCATTGAAATTCAATGAACATTACAGTAGTATTTTGGCTTTATGGGTAGGTAAAGGGGAATCATTTTAAGGGAAAATGATTAATACTGGTAACTGTTGAAAATAATTGGTTTCTACTTTTTAGTCCTAGAAGCAGAACATTTGGAATTAAAAAGGCTTTGTTTCCCTCTAGGATACGTGAACCCTAATTGGACTGTTCTACTTTTTTTTTTTTTTTTTTTTTTTGAGATGGAGTCGTGGTCTGTCACCCAGTCTGAAGTGCAGTGGTGCTATCTCGGCTCACTGCAAGCTCCAACTCCTGGGTTCACACCATTCTCCTGCCTCAGCTTCTGGAGTAGCTGGGACTACAGGCGCCCACCACCACGCCCGACTAATTTTTTGTGTTTTTAGTATAGATGGGGTTTCACCGTGTTAGCCAGGATGGTCTCCATCTCCTGATCTCATGATCCGCCCGCCTTGGCCTCCCAAAGTGCTGGGATTACAGGCATGAGCCACCGCACCCGGCCCTTGGACTTTTCTTATGCTTTTCATAGTAGTGTTATAGTGCTGAGTGAGAATGCCTGAAGTAAAGCCAATGATACCACAATTACACTTGAACAAGATGGATTTGTTAAGGCTCTAGAGTCCATTAAAAAAAAAAGAGAACAACAGATGATCATCCAAACTATGTCAAACTAATAGAGTCCTTAAGGAACATTTTAGTTATCTCAGTACTTCGAGATTAAGCTCAAAGGAAGATAAGTAATAGAAAAAAGTATTAAAAAATATAATTCTACATATAAAATGATGAAAAACAATAGCCACAAACTGATTGTATTGCCTTAACACATATTTATTAAATCAGGTATTAACTCATGCAACAATGTTTATTAGGTACTTTCTATGTTTCAAGCATTATTTTAGATGTTGAAGAAGCAAACCTAAGTAAGTCTTCATTGTTGCCTTGGAAGAGTAAATGGCTAATTATAAAAAATCTTCAAGTATACACACACACACACACACATATATATACACACACATATATTCACATACACACACACATATATAGACACAAGCATATATATATATATATGGCATAGATACCTACTATCTGTCTACTATCTTTTGTAATGTGTATTGTACCGAATAAACACGTAGAGATAGAAAGTGTGGCTATTGAAGGAAGTTAACGCAGTCACTAGATATATGAGGAGGTTCTGAACACAAGACTTTTTCTTTTAAAGATGTAAGAATCTATGCTTAAATCTAATAGTTTTGGAGAATAATGGGATCTAGAAAAGATTAAGATGAGATTTGATCATGGATTGAAATTTTGTGAGCTGGATGTGTCGGAAAACAATAAAAGAAAGGATATTGACAAGAAGGTAGTTGAAGAAGTGCAGAGTGAATTCTCAAGTGGAAAAAATGAAGTAAAAATTAAATAGGCTTGCCATAGAAAAATAGGGTAATAAAGATATTTCAAGTTATGATAATAATGGAATACCTGGCCGGGTGCGGTGCCTCACGCCTGTAATCCCAGCACTTTGGGAGGCTAAGGTGGGTGGATCACCAGAGGTGAGGAGTTCAAGAAAAGCCTGGCCAACATGGCAAAATCTCATCTCTACTAAAAATACAAAAAAAAAAAAAAAAAAGCCGGGCGTGATGGTGGGCACCTGTAATCCCAGCTACTTGGGAGGCTGAGGCAGGAGAATTGGTTGAACCCGGGAGGCAGAGGTTGCAGTGAGCCGAGATCGTGCCACTGTACTCCAGCCTGGGTGACAAGAGCAAAACTTCGTCTCAATAATAATAGAATACCAAGTGAAAGACGTTCAGTTTTTGACATCTTAACCTGGCAACATGCTACCAAGTTGGCTTCAAGTAGGTCCAAGTTTTAATGTCTGGGAAGATACAATGGTAGGACTTGCTATAGGAAGAGGATTGTGAGACAGGTCACAAAGTTTTCCAAGTGTAAGAAATGGTGTTCAAGTTAACAGTCAATGACACAAATGAGAACCACAAAGACTGTCTATATATATAGAAAGATACTCATACATATTAATTTTTCTTTTCTTTCTCTAGTTTTTCACATATAGAAGGAGTAGTGATAAACCCTTAAGTATATCTGGGTACTTGCTGATACTCCTTCAAGCCCATGAGTTGTAGGAGAATGAACAGCATATATTCAAGAGAAATGTAGTGGAAGTATTATCCTTTAGGGGACCCTGTGTTTTAAGGAGTCCAGGAATTTTGAAAGTACATGGAGACTCCAGAAATTCTGGAAGGCAGAGATAGAAGAGAAATAATCAAGAGGTTAGGTTAAGTAAAAGGAAGTGCAATTTAGGTCTTTGAAAATATCATTGACTAGAGTTACTAATATGTTAAGCAGAAGCATAAAAGGGCTGCAAGGCATCTCTTATTGGAACACAGATTTTTCAATATAATTAATCCCACTAGTTGCCTGCTGAAGGACAGTAGGTAAGTGCTAGTGCTTAGCTCTCTCAAAATGGGTCCGCTAGAGCTTATATTGACTCTACTTCTGTAGATGACTAGTTCACGTGAGAAAATTGAGAATGGGACAATTCAATTCCTAGAACTGTGACTTGTAATTGAAAATAACACCAGGTTCTAGAATGTAATAAGAGCAGTTCTTTGGAAAGAGCCAACAGAGTTCCAGAGAGAGGGTGGAAGCGGAACTGGCTTTAGAATGGACTACAAGTGTTTTTTGGATTTTTTTTTCAATTGTCAGTGGGATATTTAAATAGAAAAAAACCCAAAAATCTGCAGAAGTTAAAAATGTCTGATGCAACATTTTGTTAAAGTCATGTCTAACTTAAGAGAAACATTTGCAAACCATTTTCTTTTGTAAATAATTGGGATTACCACATTGAAAAGGAACAGGAGAGAGTGAGAGGAAGAGTATAAGAAAATGAAGAGAGGAAAAGGAATCTGATTCCCTGCAGTGAAGTGTCTGAAGAAAACAGAGTAAAAGTCTAAAAAGTAGAAAAAATTGTAGAGATAATTCAAAAGTAGAGATAATTTCAAAAAGCAGATTATCAGCACTGAGAAATATAAGGGCAGTCATATGCTATGGAAAAAAATACCTTGACAGGTATGGCGTCTTATAAAATATTTTTATAAAACAAGAACAAGTATAAGTTTTCCTCCAGGCTTTATATACCAATGGGCTTCCTGTAATGAGATGATGTTACTGATAACGATTAAAACTCCACAGGTAGGTAACAATGAAGAGATTAATAGGCTGTTCCATACTTAGAGAATATAAAAACAGCCCTGTTGTTTGTGGACTTTGTAGCTGCTCAGTATATTGTATTAGAGTTTCAAAGCCTGTTTCATTCTTACTTTCATTCACTCAGCAAATATTTATTGAATGTCTTATGGGCACAAGCTATAGGTTGATCACCGTTCTTTCAAAAATATTATCACATGTTTTTGGAGGGCTGCGGAGGTGGGGTTTTTTTTAATTGATTTTGCCTATGACTATATACAGGATTGGGAACTGTTGCATATCCAAGGTGTATTATATATTTTTCAATTTTCAGTATTCTTATTTTATAAACCTTTCTTTATCGATTTGCCAGTGTGCATCATGATGCCATAAGACTCTCTTCATGTTGCTTGCATTGGGCCATGTGTGTTTACATATCTGATGGGGCACAGTCATCAGCAAATAATAGCCTATGTGTGATTATCTCAAGGACTCATGATTATTAGTGGAACTGTTGATTTCAAATATGGGCTGGAAAGTGGAAACAGAAAATGTTTCTGAGTTTTGGGGTCTTTAAAACAGAATGCAAAGCATGTGTCAAAGAATTCAAATTCCCCTGTCATAATGGGTTGCATAAATTAGCATTTCCCTGAATATATGCTACAGAATGCTTAGAAGCAGGATACTCATTTATTAAAGGTTTTCTGGTCAACCAAGTTTAGAAAATGTTGGATTAAACTTCTCTGCTTTAAGACTTTTAATATCTTTAATTTGATAATTAAAACATTTGCATTATGATCTTCAGTCAAAGGGCGGAAATGGCCAAAGTTATTCGACCTGGAAATCCCAAACAGATACTTACGTGGTATTAGTGTTTCATGGAATACATTTTGTGAAACATTGCTTTTGTCAAAATTGATGGGTTTTAAAGTTCTTCCTATAGGCTTTTAAAGGAATTGTTTACCCAGTTAAAAAATTTATGATAATGTAACTCAATTGGGAATGTTTAATTTGTGTCTCAATTTGAATAAATAGCACACATAAGTAGACATTTCTAACAAAAAATAGACAGGTAAAAGTCAGTGGAAAATATGATTCCAATAATCAATGATGTACATTTAAACTTGCTAAAAATACAACTCCTTTAGTCTCAGTAAAAGTGAGCAAAGAAGCCTAATGACTAAGGCTTATGCTAAGAAGACAGTACACCTGAGAATGAAACATGACTTTGACATGCACTAACTATAAACTTGGGTAAGTTTCAAAAAGTTTCTGTTTCTCAATTTTCTCATCTGGAAACCAGGAATCATGATGATAGCTAACCTCACAAGGTGAGTTAGTAAAATATGAAACTCATAGAATGTCTGATAATAAAATTGCATAATAAATGTTGAGGATTTTATTATTATATGTAAAAGCATTATATTTAGCTCTATAAATAGGAAACCCTGGCAATACAAATTCAACAGTTGAATTCAGAAAGGCTGTATGTTAAATAAACTAGTTTTTAAAATTGGATATTTCTTCTAATATACTAAAACTGAAGATTTTGATGTGTCATCAAAATCATTTATCTAGAGATATATTATATATGCTGCAAATAAATTAGGACCCAGATGAATCCTATTTCTTAATAGAAATGGATACATTAAGCAAATTTGTTAGTTGTTTGAGCTCAATTTCCAAACTAAGAATATTATTTTCATGTTAAATTGAAAAAAAGTGTTTTTGTCTTCAACTTATTTCACAGGCCCAAACATAATAAAGAACAAAACTGAGGTACAAAGAGGTTATGATAACTCGCCCAAAGCCATATAACTAATAATTCACAGGGCTGAAATTTGAACCTGGCTTTGTATTATTTCAAAGTAGCTAAATTATGGTACTTTGTGTGACATCAAGAGATTTTTAAGCACCCAATTCAAGAGATATATTAGGTAAATAAAACTTTTAGTTGTATAAGCAGAGTCACTAGGAAAAGAATATCTTTTCCTGGGGACCATATACTGGAATTTCAGTAACTTGATCTTTGGACAACATTTTTTTATTTTTATTTTTATTTTTTGGAATATTCTTGCACATTTATCAACTTGCAACACAAGAGCATAAAGTTTTAGATCATTTAAATAACAGATGAGATCAAAACAATACAGTGCTTGAAAAATACAGAGGCTAGTTTAAGTCTCCAGGTGCTACTTTGGAAAATTTAGGAGTTAATGTCCCCTGGGAAAATTTCATCCAGCTGCTTTTGATTAGGAAATGGAGTAGTAATCTTGAAAATCTAAAAAGCATTCATGCCTCCTGAGTTGTGAATAATTAGTCAATTGGTTTTTTGATGGCTAGTGTCCAGTAACTAGCTATGGAGAACAAAAGAAGGACAAAAAACATAGATATGCTAGACAGAAAGATGTCCTTTTCCTCTGTTAAATACATGTCCTTAAATAAATGTCTGGTTGTACTGATCTTACACATAATTATAAAACATTTCCATAAGCTACATTTTATTGATATGACTTCTGAATACTTTAAATATTTTATGCAAAGTTGAGAAGAGCCAGAAAGGTACATTTTCATGCACATATAAGAGAGTGATGGATTGACTACCTCAGGTTAAGAAATAAAGCAGAGGCCGGGCGCGGTGGCTCACGCCTGTAATCCCAGCACTTTGGGAGGCTGAGGCAGGCGGATAATGAGGTCAGGAGATGGAGACCATCCTGGCTAACACGGTGAAACCCCGTCTCTACTAAAAATACAAAAGATTAGCTGGGTGTGGTGGCATGTGCCTGTATTCCTAGCTACTCCGGAGGCTGAGGCAGGAGAATGGTGTGAACCTGGGAGGTGGAGCTTGCAGTGAGCTGAGATCACACCACTGCACTCCAGCCTGGGTGACAGAGCGAGACTCCGTCTCAAAAAAAATAAAATAAAATAAAGCAGAAATACTCTTGTTTCTATCCATTTCTCCCAGAACAATTGTTAGTTCTCCTGCAAGGCTATCACCTTATTTCAGTACCAATTATCTGCCAGTGTAGACTTTTTAAAGTTTTTTGTTTGTTTTTTGAAGTGAGTTTAGCTAGATTTACTTTTTGTTTAAAACAACTCATTTTGGCCAGGCATAGCAATTCATGCCTATAATCCCAGAACTTTGGGAGGTCGAGGCTGGCGGATCACTTGAGGTCAGGAGTTCCAGACCAGCCTGGCCAACATAGCCAAACCTGTAATCCCAGCTACTCAGGAGGTTGAGGCAGGAGAATCGCTTGAACCTACGAGATGGAGGTTACAGTGAGCTGAGACCACGCCATTGCACTCTAGCCTGGGAGACAAGAGCAAAACTCTGTCTCAAAAAAGAAAAAACAAACAACCAATTATTTCTTGTTAGCTAAAATCCAATGGAAATATGGTCAATAATTTAGGTGTTGGAAGGGTATCTTTTTTTTTTTCTTTTGAGATGGAGTCCCACTCTGTCGCCCAGGCTGGAGTGCAGTGGCACAATCTAGGCTCACTGCAAGCTCTGCCTCCCAGGCTCACACCATTCTCCTGCCTCAGCCTACCTAGTAGCTGGTACTACAGGTGCCCGCCAGCATGCCCAGGTAATTTTTTTTGTATTTTTAATAGAGACGGGGTTTCACCATGTTAGCCAGGATGGTCTTGGTCTCCTGACCTCGTGATCCACCCATCTCGTCCTCACAAAGTGCTGGGGTTACAGGCATGAGCCACTGAGCCCGGCCAGGATATCTTAATTTTCCCAATCTTTGCATTTATGTGCCTAATAACTATTCAAAACTTTTACATTGAGCTTACCCTTTTGGTCCTCTATGTTGCATACCACACATCCACCTTCAAATGATGGTGCCTATTCAATAGGTAATAATTAACACACACTTTTAAGGGAAGTCAATATTCAGATAAAGTTAATCACAATTAATAAAGAGCATTAAAAATGGATGGCAAGCATATTTTATTACAAAATATCATTACTTCCTATTTTAACTGCTTTCACTTTATCACTTCTGTCACCTTTTTGTTCTAACTTGTTAAACAAAACAATATCAGTTGGTGACTGAATATTAAAATTACGTGCATGTATGTTTGCAGAACATTCTACTTTCAGCAATTTATTCAAAAGAAATAGCATACGCATATATACAGATGTTATGTATTAAGATTATCAACAAAGAATTGTTTTTTGTTTTCAGACAGTGTCTGACTCTGTTGCCCAAGCTAGAGTCCCGTGGCATGATCTCTGCTTATCACAACCACAACCTTCACCCCCTGGGGTCAAGCAATCCTCCCACCTCAGCCTCCCAAGTAACTGGGACTACAGGGGCCTACCACTGCGTTTGGCTAATTTTTATACTTTTTGTAGAGACGAGGTCTCCCTATGTTGCTTAGTCTGGTCTTGAACTCCTGAGTTCAAGCAGTCTGCCCACTTTGGCCTCCCAAAGTGGTGGGATTACAGGTGTGAACCACCACTCCCAGCTGAAAAAATTTTTTGTGACAATAAAAAGTTGGAAATTATCTGAATGCCCATTTACGGGTTTTAATTTAAAATATCATGGTTATCTATAAAATAAAGCATTTTAAAGCCATTAAAAAGATAGCTAAATCAATGGACATGGGAAGATGATTAAAAATACTATTAAATGAGCACAAGGAAAAGCATAGTATGTAACACATATATTTGTGCTGTATACATGTACATAATATACACATATTCCAAAACTATATAAATTTTAATTCCACATTTGTTTAATAAAGCATAATAATTTACGGTTATCTCTATGAAAGCATAATTTATGGTTATCTCTATAATTTACGGTTATCTCTATGCTTATCTCTATGAAAAGGTGAGGGTTCAGGGACTCTCAATTTCGAATCTATTTCTGCACTCGATTTTTAGAGAAAAAACAGTGAGTTATATTGCTTCACTGCACTATAGCCTGGGTGACAGAAGAGTGAGACCCGTCACAAAAATGTACATATAGTATTTGTCTAATCAAATTAAAAAGAAAAAAAGTAGACAATATATTTTAAATTAAATTATTAAAATTTAAATTAATGTAGCAAATACATTTTAAAATTTAAGTATATTTTAAAGCATCTATTTAAAAATAGATGCTTTTATAGTTATTTTTAAATAAGTATAAGGGATTTTTGATTATGTATATAAAATATATGCTTTAAATTTCCTTTATATAATACCAATCCATTGAGATACATTGACACATATTGGAGAAAAATATTTTTTCCTCTTAAGAAAGAATTCTCATTTAAAATAAGAAAAAAGTTATGTGTATGTATGTATGTGTATATATATATACACACACAAATCCATAATGCACATATATACACATGTATGTATTTTTATATATAGATATATATATCTACATATTTGTGTGTGCATATATATACGAAAACCTCAGAATTTATTTCTGAAGTATGTGGGAACATATGGTTACAGTCTCCTAATCTTGCCATTTAGATGGCTTAGCTTCCCTTTTAGGGCAGAAGTGTATACGTAGCCAATTAAAACTATGATAATTCTATGTAGGCCTGTTGCTTGCATTTGGTACATTCCACAGGCCATCCAATAGCAATTTATGAGAATGTGCACTCTGATTACTCTTCTGATTCCAAAAATCACTACTCAAATATTTCTAGGCATTAAAAGTATTTTTGAATTATTTAATATTTTTATTGTTGATATGTTTTGGAAAGCTGCATCAACGACTAAGCCCAAATCCAAATTCTTTAGCTGAAGGAGAAAGAAATTCTCTCCATGTTGAAGTATCACTCTGCTCTGCTAACAACCACAGCCAGGCCTGAGGATTTCAGCAACTCAAATGAATTAATTAGTAGAACCAGCAATTAATTTGCAGAATTTGCAGCCCATTTATCAGAAATGCTTAATGACTCTGACATAAGCCCATATCTCATTTCACAACCTGCTGTATCACCCCTACTCCTTACAGCTGTTCCTTGTTCTGCAGAACACCAGCATGACCCCAAAATACTTGCCAGAATTGGTGTCCCTGGGTCCTCCATACCTCTGGGGCAGGAGCCCAGCTGAGATCTGGGCCAGCAGATGTGGCTGTAATACCAGACTTGTGCTCCTCTGCCCAGTCCTTTTGGCCTGTTTACATGATAGTAGCAGATGGCTCCCTATTCTCAGATGTTCTGCAAATCGCAGAAACAGAAAGAAAAAGTTTTATTGCTGTCATTCCATTTTTCATGTTGAAGGAATGTGATATTCAGAATGAAAAAGAGGTTCAGGGAAAGCCAAGTGTACTTCAGTGAAAAGTTGTAAAACACACTAATCCTTACCTTTATTAAGTGAAAAGATAGTGGATACCAGGTAATCTTCACATGTCCTTCATTTAATCTGTATTTATAACTTATTGAATCCTGGTTATCTTTACATACAGACAGTTGCAAGAATATGAAAGCATTCTGTCTCCTTTGTAAATGTTGCTTCATATTTAAATTATTCATTTTCTTTGAAAAAAATAAAAATTCCAAATAATTGCAAAAGGAAAAACTAAGAAGCAGACGCAAACTTAAGCTCTTTTACTAATTAGTAAAAATATCACCCTTCTGTACTTTTTCATTTTTACCACAACAATTTCCCTTCTTCACTTCCACCGGCTTCAGCACAGACGTGGATTTCAGCTGTAAATTCCCAATTTGTAATCTCCATATTTCAAATGGGCACTTGCTTTCATTTTATGTTACCACCTTAAGGTTTTTGAGCAGCTATAAATTTCAGGTCAAAAGAATAACATAGTTGTTAGTAGCTGATGATAATTAAAATGATCTTCAACATAGTTGCTTGGAAGTAAAAGTTATGTGTTGTGGGTCAAAAAGTTGTTTTTGTTTTTGGCTTTAATGGGTTTACCTGACCCGAGAAGAATAGGCCAAATTTATCTATTATATTTGCGAAAAACAAGACCATGAAGGAAACATATAAACAAAGACTAAGAATCCAGATAATCTAGGAGGAATAACTGTGTGTGTGTGTGTGTGTGTGTGTGAGAGAGAGAGACAGAGAGAGAAAGAGAGAGAGAGAGAGATTTATTCTTACTGGTAGGCTTCCAGGCAACTAATAGGTGAAATAGGGGAAAGCGTCCATGTGTTTTGGCAATGGGAATTAAAAAATAAGATGAACGTGTCATGGAAATTAATACAATAATTTGGGAAAAACCTGGATTGAGGTTTATAGAGGATGGTATAAATGAATCACATGTGAGTCTATACCAACCAACCAAACCAAAAAAAAACCAAAACAACAACAACAAAAAACCACTGGTAGTCAGATCATCATTTCTTCCAGAGAATGCATTTTGGGTTGGAACCCTTAATACTGGATTCCCAATGGCCATCACAATCTGATAATATTGTCCTTGAAATAAATTTACATTGTTTTCCATCTAGGTCAAATGCCCATGTGTCACCTGTTAGAAATGGAGAGCAGAAATGAAACTAGAGGATACTCACAAACTTCCTTAAATTTCAAAAGAACATTATAAACTTTATGCTCAGGATTAGATATTGGATAACTTAATATTATGCACAATAATTCACATCCATTGGTATATAATCACTGTCAAAAGAAAATCCAGAGTGAGGGTAGGAGAGACTCAAACATATATTAGCAATAGGAGAGAAGAAGACTACTGCAATCGATTGGGGGAATGATTTCATTGAAGGGAATACTCTGACCATGAGAACTGGAAGGATCTGAAAGGTTTGTCAGAAAAGGGCTTTCCATTTACAGGGAACAGTAAAGAAGTCTCAATGGATGCCAGAGGGTGGGATGAAAGAGTCGTTTGGTAGGATGGTAGATGACAGACTCTTTTATGCTAAGATCAGCTATTCTCAAGAAGGTCCTAAAGGATGGGTTGTAGGCTGCCTCTGACTGAAGGTGGATTCAAGTTCAGGGTCTTGAAGAAGGAGAGAAACCTAGCTAAAATTTGGTCAAGTCAAAATAGCAGTTATTTTGTCCAGATTGGTCAATGGAGGCAAGCAGTTCAGCTAATATTTATGAACGAAAGGAAATTTGGAGGGCCTGCGTCTAGCCTTGTCATAGGTAAACAATGGGGCATCCATGAATCTTATACACATAGTTCATATGGGGCAGGATTGTGCCTTATAGTAGTAGCCCTATCTGAAAACAGGAAAGGATGAGAGGATTTCTTAATTTTTATTGTTTTCCAGGAGCACCTAACTAATGTAAAATTTACCATTGTTAGTATCATATGGCTAGGAATATTGTCTGTTCTAGTCACTATTGTATATTCAGTGTCTAGGACAGAGTCCAAATAATGGTCTTCAATACTTTTTTTTGATTGGAGAATAAACAAACTAGATAAAAGTAGAAATAATACTGAAATAGAGAAAAATGATCTGGGTGATCAAGCAGTTCTAGACTACATTAGACATTCAAGGATAATATGTGTGATTTGAGGAGTGTAGGATGGGACACAGGACCTGAAAAGTAAAAACTGATGTACTTGAAAGAAAAGAGAATTGCTTCCTACACTATTTTCCTAAGTTGAGAAATAGGCAGTCTTCTTTTAAAGTGTATTTAATAACATACCTAAATCTGTCAAGTAGAACAACCACATTTCAAAATGGTCACCAGCATCACCTACGTTTGTAAAGAAGCTGGGAATATGAGTTGTCTCAAATAGTGAGATATTGTATTTTCTGTTTAAGAACTGTATTTTACTTTTGCCCATTATGGGAGAAAGTCAATAATGATGTCTGATAATGTGTAGGAATTTTTATACTTCAAAATATTTGCATAGACATTATCATTTGATCTTCACCACAACCCTATAAGGTAGATAAGAAAAGCTTGATTAAGAATTCCCTCATAAATCTTAGAAATGGAACCTAGAAGAAGTAATATTCACACGGTCTTATAAGTATTCGAGGAAGAAACTAGATTATTCCCTAGGTCAGCTTCTCAACATTTTAAATTCACCCCACATAAATAGCCTTTTTAAATATTGTTTTCTCAATCACCTCCCCTATGAAATTTGAGTACTACAGATAAACTGTGTATCTTTTTATATACTATATGCATATTCGTGCATTACCCATCAAAATAGGAAGATGCTTTTGCTCTTAATAACCATTTTTAACTCACTTGAGGATCCTATTACTTCACAGAATGCATGGCCTAAGTGGAAAATCACCAACATTCCATCTGATCTCACTTAGCATAAGTGTCTGCATTGACATTTACAGGACATATGCTTGCCTATTTAATCTGTACAACAAAATCTACTCCCATTTTATAGATGAGAAGATCAAAGCCTTCAAAGATTAAATAATTCATGCAATGACACTTATCCAGTATATTCCAGAGAAAAGGTATCAGCCAAATGCCCAGTCTGTGCTCTCATATGTTTTATAATATCAATATATCATAAAAGACATTTCAGTGTTTTATACCCATAGTGAGATACTTGCTATTATAAGTAGACATTTTTATAGCAATTGAGTATAATACATTTTCCCTGTATCCTAAAAGAAATCTCTGATAAAAGAGAAAAATCTCTGATCAAATTTAATAGGCTTATGTTAATAGGCTAAACACATTGAGGGCAGGCATATCTGTTTTATCTGTTTCCTAGCACTGCACACAGAACCTGACATTACAGTGGCTGATCAGAAAACATTTGCTGATTCTGTGATGAGTGATAGAAAATAGATGATGTTTGCTTTTTCCATATAAAACATGGGAAAAGATAGTGTTTTTCTTTTCTTATTAATTAAAAAATATTTGATTCCTATTGAAGGAGAAGAAAGTATCAAAACATGGACAAAATCCTGAATATCTGTGAGTGTATATTAAACTGATAATACAGATAACTCTTTTAATATTGTTGTGTTGCCAGAAATGCCAATTAATCCTCTCTCTACCTGGCCTTAAACATTAGCCTTTAGAGATAAAATTCAGGGAACTTAATGAGGATCATGGTGTAAACTTTGTCACTGAGGGTTTAATGTTCTCACACATGTGAAGACTTTCTTTTAAATCTGAATTAGAGAATACAACTGCAATCAGATGCAATTGGAGAAGTTCTCTTTATCCATACCATTTTTTTTTTCTTTTTGACCTACCTGTGAGAAGAGTGAATTCCACAAAACAGATTCCATGAGCCATAATTCAGCCAACCTCACACACGTCAGTACTGGAAAACAAGAGAAAAATAGGCTTTAAACCTGCTGTGCAACTACCAATATGGAAAGAGGAGAGTGAGCCTTTTATTCTTCTATATTTTCAAGACACTGATCCCAAGAGAATGAAAAAGATTTTTTTTTTATGTTTCTAGGAACAGTAGACATAACCACAGTTAATATTGTTTGTTCAAGTTGTCATGTTCCTACCAGATTACTTTTCTTTTCTTTGAATAGCTCAAATAGAGAAGGAGAATTTTCTCAACACTACCCCGACCTGGGGAGTAGAACAGAAGGTTTGCACCAAACAGAAAAAGGAAGATGGAGAAGTAAGATTTTTCCACCTCAAATCCTTCAGTGAAGCAGGTACTTTGAGGTGTTATTCAATGTAAGTTAGCCATAGCAATTTGAATTGCAAATGACAGAAAAATTGATAGAACTTGTTTTGGCAAGAAAGATAATTCATTGAAAGATATCAGCGTATCACATGTAATTGAAGAAATGATTAAAAACTAAATAGTAAGAAGAGGAGGAACAAATTGATTAGGATGCCCTCAAGACTTTTCTATTTCTCTGGAGGGCACACCTCATGCATGCATGTTTCTGTTTCACTGGAAGAATCCACAGTCATCATTGATGGAGCCTGAGTCTCAGATTTAAATGAAATACTTTTTCTCCTGCAATGCTATTAGAAAACAAATCTTGTGCAAGAATTATCATTGGCACGGCTTTGATCAACTGTTGAGAGCAATTCACTGGGTAAGGAGAGAAGATCATGTAAATTAACTAGACTAAAGCTATCTGTATTAGTCCATTTTCACATTGCTATAAAGAACTACCTGAGACTGGGTAGTTTACAAATAAAAGAGGTTTAATTGACCCACAGTTCCACTGGCTGTACAGAAAGCATGGCTGGGGAGGCCTCAGGAAATTTACAACATGGAAGAAAGGCACATCTCACATGGCAGCAGGAGAGAGTAAGGAGCAAGTGGAACATTTTTAGACCATCAGATCTCATGAAAACTCACTGTCATGAGAACAGCATGGGGGGAACCACCCCCATAATCCAATCGCCTCCCACTAGGTCCCTCCCTCGACATGTGGAGATGACAATTTGAGATGAAATTGGGGTGGGTACACAGAACCAAACAATATCACTATCACTGAAACCACATGGTTGAGTAGAGGCAGAAATTGTAGTGCAGTCAATATCATGTGTGTTTTAGTTACGAGGGGATATACATGTGTAAATAGTCAGCTTGAAAGATCAACAAAGGGTAGAAACAAAACTCCCTTTCTTGTAGTTTCTTGATGTTAGTGTATAGGTATATCTATCATTAAACAAATAAAAATTTGAAGAAATCAAGGCAATAAACAAAAATGAGGTTATACGCATGACAAGAAGTTTACAATGGATAGCAATGGAAGGTTCTCTTATGCTCTCTTGGGTATGTGCTAATTTGAAAATCATTCTTTACTGATCTCAGGTGCTATAAACAAGATGGCATAAACAGTTGTCATCCTTTGTTTGCCAGTACCTGAACTCCTTTAGTACATTTGGTTTTACCCCATTGTAAATATCTTGAGGGGATGCAGAACAGTCTTCTACTACAGAAGACCTAAATGCTAGACGTTCTTTTTCATAGTTTTTTTTTTTTTTTTTGTCCCTATGAATGTACATTTACCTAATTCTTGAAATACCCTAGACTGAATCACAAACTATTGAACCAAGGAAGTAGTGGCAGCTTGCAATAGAAACAGAAACAACCAGTTTGTAGGTCATCGGGGAAGCTGTGACATTGTCACCCTTGATGAAACAGTTCTGAGCTCTGATAGTAGTTTAGAGCCTCGCTGCTTAATTTCTTTACTCTTGCTCATATTCTATTTTATTTTATCTTTGAGACAGAGTTTTGCCCTTGTTGCACAGGCTGGAGTGCAGTGGTGTGATCTTGGCTCACTGTCAACCTCTGCCTCCTGGGTTCAAGTGATTCTCCTACCTCAGCCTCCTGAGTAGCTAGGATAACAGCCACCAGCCGCCACGCCCAGCTAATTTTTATATTTCTAACAGAGACGGGGTTTCACCATTTGACCAGGCTGGTCTCGAACTCTTGACCTCAGGTGATCCACCCACCTCAGCCTCCCAAAATACTGGAATTACAGGAGTGAACCACCGTGTCTGGTCATTCTTGTTCATATTCTGTGCTTGGTTTTTCAGCCCTCCACATTTCTGGGCACTAACCAATTTCCTTTTAATAAGTTCTTTTTTCTGCTTACATAACTTAGAATTTTTTTTTTTTTTTTTTTTTTTTAATGTTTGTGGCCTTGACCTCTGCTTGGTTCCTAAGAAGAACTCAAAAATGGGTCTTAAGAACGACAGCCTTCTAAGAATAAATTGCATGTGATGATAAAGCCTCTTGGAATTCATTTTGTAGTCAATGAGAAAATAGAGTATGACTTATATATAGCTTGTTGGAAATACAGTTCTGCATAAAGTGTGCCTGCAGTTAGCTTTTATGAATGCTGTTAACGTCATCATAGGATCTAAGAAGGTACTTATTGGTCAAGATTTCTAGTCTTTAAACATTTTAAGATTATTTTTAGATGTAATTGATAAATTGATGATTGTCCCAGGAACTAAGTTAAATTACACAAATATTTTTCTTTCTCTTTCATTGTTAATATGTAACACAGCTTTTATTTACAAGTTTAACTGAGTAGAAGCATCAAACAAACGCAACAAAAATCATGATATCTTGAGCAACGAAGAGTTGGAACTCTAATGTTTGCAAAATCAAGTAGGTCACATTTATTATATGGTCTGGTGTCTACTCAGATTAACAGAGATCAAAACCAACATTTGACCCCAAGCCTTCCAGGAATTGTTTAATTAATACAAGTGCTTTCAACCTTGATTTTAATCTCATCTCAATTGTTGTTCAGAACCAGATTGCTCAATATGAGATTGTAATTTTTTTAACATTTGCAAAGCACCACTATTTCTTCTCAATAGAAACTTTATACATATTATTTAATTTACAGATATGATACATTCATAAGCAATTCAAATTTCTAATTAAGTTCTAAACTTGTATGAAGATATGCTTTACTTAAAATGTGTGTAGCAAAAAGATTGCATAAAAATTTGCCTAAAATATAATTACATTTAAAATGCCTAAAAAAACTTTATTATGTATTTTTTTAGTCCATGTCTTAATGTCACAAATTCAATAATATTGTAGTTTTCAATAATGCTAGCAATTTTAATGTTTACACATATGGTCCCCAACTTCAGATGGTTCAACTTAGTGATTTTTTGACTTTATGATAGTACAAAAGCAAAATGTGTTCAATAGAAACCATACTTCAGGTACCCTCATGACCATTCTTTTTTTCATTTTCAGTACAGTATTCCATAAAATTACATGAGGGCTGGGCACGGTGGCTCACGCCTGTAATCCCAGCACTTTGGGAGGCCAAGGAGGGCGGATAACGAGGTCAGGAGTTTGAGCCAGCCTGGTTAACACAGTGAAAACCCGTCTCTACTAAAAATACAAAATATATATATATATATGTGTGTGTGTGTGTGTGTGTGTGTGTAGCCAGATATGGTGGTGGGTGCCTGTAATCCCAGCTACTTTGGAGATTGAAGCAGGAGAATCTCTTGAAACTGGAAGGCGGAGGTTGCAGTGAGCTGGGATCGCATCACTGACCTCCAGCCTGGGCCACAAGAGTGAAACTTAAAAAAAATAAAATAAAATAAAAATAAATTTCCAAAAAAAAAAAAAAAAAAGAGTGAAACTCCGTCTCAAAAAAAAAAAAAAAAATTACATGAGCTATTCAGCACCTTATTATGAAATAAACTTTGCGTTAGATTATTTTGCACAACTGTAGGCTTATGTAAGTATTCTGAGCACATTTAAGGAAGACAAGACTTAAGCTATGATGCTCGGTTGGTTAGGTATATTAAAGGCATTTTTGACTTATGATATTTTCAAACTATGTTGGGTTTATGGAAATGGAACCCCATTAAAAGTCAAGGAGCATCTGTACCTAGAACCAGTTAAAATACACTAAATTCACTTTAAATAGCATGTCTGGGTGTGTGACTAATAGGAAACAAACGGTCTACTTTAATTTTCACAATAGTCTGAGCAAAGAAATTATCCTCATTTCATAATTTTGTTTTAAAGGTGCTCAGAATGTAACTGGCCCATCTCATATAGCTAGTAATTAGAAGTATTTTGATTCTGACAATAAGTTTTAATGAGAATTGATTATAACTTAACTGCTCTAAAAATGATTTTCCTTGTAGTATGCGAAACTCTAATGGGCATTCACTATACTTATTGAATAAATATATAAATGATTAAAATAATTTTTAAAAGTAATGATTTTGTTTGATATTTGCTTTATGTATGTGTATATATATATCAAGCAAAATCATTACTGATATATATATATATATCACTAACATATTTCTATATACTCCTAAAGTTTTAAAATCTTTTCCATATATTTAAATATTTTGTAGAGGTTTCTGACTTCCTTTAACTGGATTTATTGCTCTCTATGGATTCTATGCACTCATGTGGGATCTTAATCCACATAATCTTAGGCATTGTCTTAGACTCTCTCTTATGTAGCATTCCTATGCTTAGATCTTCTATCTTTTTTTTGTTTGTCTTATCTTTCATAGTTTAGGGGTAGAGCAGGGGGAAAGGCCATGGGAACACTTATTTCATTAGCTGCTGGGAAAGGTGAAATCAATTTGTTGATACCTGCATGACTGAAAGTATTAAATCTAGCTATAAAGTTTATTGCTAATGTGACAGGGAATAGAATTCTAGATTTGAAAAAAAAGTCTGACTTTTATGGTTTTTCTCCATTGACTTCTAGCTTCAAGTATTGCTTTTGAAAAATATGGCAACATTAGGAATATTATAGGAGACAGACTTCCTGATCAGAAAGTTTTACATTCATCTTTTTGCCCCCAGCATTCTAAAATTTATAATGATGTGCCTCCATGAATGTCTATTTTCATATATTAGGCAGTTCTTTCAATCTGAATACTCATGTTCTTTGTTCTGGAATATTTTCCTAATTTATTTATTTGATAATTATTTCCATTATCTCTGTTCACTTTTGAACTACTTTTATCAGGATGTTTTATTTTACGGATTTTTCCCCTAAACTTTTCTTTTTAATATTTTAAGCTATTTTTATTTCTTTGTTCTTTTTTTCTAGTTTCTAGGAAATTTCTACAATATTAATTTCAAACTGGGTGGTTTTGCATATTGCTGTCATAATTTATGTTAACCATATTTTTTCTTTAATTTCTTGATTTTTAAAAGATAATATTTTGTTTATGTTTATTGTTTCTAGAAAATATCTCCTTTTGGTCTTTTTGGTTATTTCATGTCTATTGAAGTTTAATTCTCCTTTCAATAATGGTTTCTTCCAAGTTGTCCTTTCTGTGTTTGCTTTTTGTTTCTATTTTTCATAATATAAACAAATGTCTAAATGTGCAGTGATCCATGGCTATCTCTTCACATTTTAAAACATGGCATTTAAATCTGGTTGGAAGTTCCAAGCCTGTGGGTAAAACATGACAACTGTGCTCTAGTCTGTAAGGCAATCTGGTTGTAACATTTTATTAGACAGTCCCTGATATCATTAGAGGAAAATATTTTTGCTTAGTTATTTTTCCCCAGAAAATATACTTCCATGTTTTGATATGTTTTGGTTTTGTTTTGTTTTCATTTTTTTTTTCTTTCTAGAATAAATATACCTGACCAGTTGTCTAAGAACTGAGTAAGGGACTAAATACTAAGTGGTCTAGGAACTGAGTAGGGGACTAAGGTTAAATGTCTCCAAAACTTATCCCCCACACTTAGCTAGATTTCAAATTCCTCAGTTCAGGGACTCTCTGTTTTTACCTTCCCTTAAGAATAAACCTCCTGTCTTCTGCCAGAATGACTAAGAACCATCCTCTTGGTTTTTCACAATAGATGAAAGATTTCGGTGAGTCCGCTTCTTAAATGACTGCTGTAGACTAAACTGTATCACTCCAAAATCCATATTTTGAAATCTTAATCCCCAGTGTGTCTGTATTTCAAGAAAGGCCTTTAGGAGGTGATAAAATTTAAATGTGATCATAAGAGCCAGGCCCTGATTCTACAGAATTAGTGTCTTTAAAAGAAGAGACATCAGAGGGCTTACTCCAATTCCCTGCTCTTCCCTATGAGGACATAGCAAAAAGCAGTCATCTGCGACCCAAGGAGAGAGACCTCTTCAGACACCCTGCAAGTAACTTAATCTTAGACCTCCAGTCTCCAAATATGTAAAAAAGTAATTTTGGCTGTTTAACTCAACCCATCTATAGTATCTTTTTATGGCAGCTCAAGCCAACTAAAACAGATTTTGGAACCAAGAAGCGATAGCCTGATACTGGTTTTTTTTGTTTGTTTTTTTGTTTTTTTGTTTTTTTTAAAAAAGGTGGAAATGGCTCTGGAACTAGGTCATGGTTAGAGGTTAGAAAATTTTTTAGGTTCATGCTAGAAAAATCTAGATTGTTGCAAAGAGAGTGTTGGCAGAAATATGGACATTAAAATCAATTCTGATGCGAGCTCGGAAAGAAAAGAGAGCTAGAGATAAAACTATATCTTCCTAGAGAATACATAAGTAGTGATGTACAGAATGCTGGTAGGAATATGAACCTTTAAAAGGTCATTCTGGTGGAGTCTTCGACAGAAATGAGGAAAATATTATTAGAAACTATAGGAAAGGCAATTGTCTTACTTCATTCAGATTCTTGGCCTGTGATGGAAGGTGCACCTTTGATGATCTCTGAAATACCTTCTGGGTCATTTTTCCATTGCCTTGATAAATAGCCTCTGGCTTCCATAAAAATGGAAGATCCTTGTTAATCTCCTTATTAAATGTCAGCTTGGACATAGCCTTGTTCTCTCCCAAATGTGCTTTTGTATTACTTTCAATATGAATATATGGATAAATTTCCATATAAAAATGTCTGCTTCCTCTTTTATTGAATATTCTGTCTTTAAATCATTTTTCCTTTCTTGCCTTTTACTATAAGCATTTAAGAAAAGCCAAGCTGTACCTCCAACACTTTGCTTCTAAATATCTTCAGCAGAATATACAATTTCATAGCTCACAAGTTCTACTTTCCAAAAAAGACTAGGACATGAACAGAATTCAGCCAAGTTCTTTGCCATTTTATAACAAGGGTTGCCTTCCTTCCAGTTTCCAATAATATGTTTTTTATTTCTGTCTGAAACTTCCTGAGAATAACCTTTACCATATACACTTTTATCAGCATTCTGATCACGGCCATGTAAGAGCTCTCTTCTCCTTCTGAGCCTTCACCAGAATCACCCTTAACAGTCCATTCCCAATAATGAAGGTTATTTCTAGCATGCACCTCAAAATTACTCCAGTTTCTACCCATTAACCTGTTCCAAAGTCACATCCACGTTTTAGGTCTTGATACAGCAGCACTCTCACTTCACAGTACCAATTTTGTCTTAGTTAATTTGGGATACTAGCAAAATACTATAAACTGGGTAGCTTACAAACAACAGAAATTTCTTTCTCACAGGTTTGGGAACTCAGAAGGCCAAGATCAAAGTGACAGGAGATTCAACGAACAGTGAGAGCCCATTTGCTGGTTCACAGATAGCACCTTCTTTCTTGTGTCTTCACAAGGCAGAAGGCTTAAGGCAGGTCTCTGGAAACTTATTTATAAGGACACAAATCCCATTTATAAGGGCTACAACCCAATGATCTAATCACACCTCAAAGGCCCCACCTCCTAATATAACCACATTGGTGATAGGTTTTAACATAGGAATTTGGGGTGAGGGGTGCGGACAAAAACATTCAGGTAATAGTAGCAATCCTTGTTATAAAGTGGCAAAGGACTTGAATTGTATTGAATTGTATTCTAGTACTCTGTGAAAGGTAAAACCTGCAAGTGATAAAATTGGGTGTTTACCCGAGGTTATTTATTTATTTATTGTTTATTATACTTTAAGTTGTAGGGTACATGTACACAACATGCATGTTTGTTACATATGCATACATTTGCCATGTTGGTGTGCTGCACCCATTAACTTGTCATTTGTTTTTTTCTTATAAATTTGTTTGAGTTCTTTGTAGGTTTTGGATATTAGCCCTTTGTCAGATGAGTAGATTGCAAAAATTTTCTCCCATTCTGTAGGTTTCTTTTGCTGTGCAGAAGCTCTTTAGTTTAGTTAGATCTGGATCCCTTCCTTACACCTTATACGAAAATTAATTCAAGATGGATTATATACTTAAATGTTAGACCTAAAACCATAAAAACCCTAGAAGAATACCTGAGGTTATTTTTAAGCAAAATATTGAGAGTGTAGCTTGGGTCCTCCTCACTACTTACAGCAAAATGTAAAAGAGAGAGATGAATTGATGAAGACACCGTTAAGCAAAAATAATCTGAACTTAACTATTTGAAAAATTATCAGTTTATCTGTATTGTAAAAATGAGAAATCATATTCAGAAGAGAACACCAGAAATACGTAGCTGGACTATCATTTTATAAAAGGAGTATGGGATTATATGAGAAGAAATACTGCCAATTTGAACTGAAAAGGAAAGAGATGGAATGAAATGAAAGAAGACTTGGATTTCTTGTGTTACATAGTACCAACAGAACCCTCTTGCTGCAAACATGCAGCATAAACCTTCACAGCACAGCAAACCTTAAAGAAAATGAAAGAGTTACTTCAAAGGCAATTCAGGTATCAGTAGGACTGTCACTCCCACCACAGGCCCAGGGGCCAGGGCTAGTTCTTTCTCAGTTTTAAAGGGTGGGGCCTCTTTCATTTTTGGGGACCATGATGCTTTCAACCAGTTCTTCCAGGGCAAGGCCATGGCCCAGTGATATGGATGTAGATCCATCCAACAGAGCAGTTACTCCACTGCACCTGAAGGGCCAGGACATCAAGCCAAAGAGGATTCTTCTCCAGGCTTAGCATCAAATGGAATTTGCTTTATTAGGTCTTGTACTTGCTAGGAACTGATAACCTTCTTCTTTCTGATTTTTCCCTTTTGGAATGAGAATTTCTATCCTGTGCCAGTTCCACCATCTTATTTTAGAAGTTCAGACTTATTTAGCTTCACAGGCTCACAGCTCAAGCTGAATGTAGCCTCAGGATGAATTGTACTTTGCATCTCACTCATATCTAATTTACATATTTAGATGAGACTTTGGATTTTTGACTTCAGAGTTGATGCTGGAATCAAGGAAGTATTTTGGGGTTATCAAGATGGATTGAATGTATTTTGCATGCAAGAAGGAAATGAATTTTGGGAGGCCAGGGTCAGAATGCTACGTACAAAATTGTGTCCCTCTCAAAATTAATTTGTTAAAGCTCTAACCCCTAATTGACTATATTTAGAGATAGGACATTTAGGAGGTAATTAAGATCAAATAACGTTTTTAAGAGTGGGGCCCTGACCTAATGGAATTAGTGTTCTCATGAGAAGAGATACCACAGCGCTCCTTGTCACTCTCTGCCAGTGAGAAGGTGGTCATCTGCAACCCAATGGGAGAGCTCTCCACAGACACCAGTCCTATTCGCATCTTGATCTTGGACTTCCAGTCTTCAAAACTAGGAGAAAATAAATTTTGGTTGTTTAATCCACCCAGTCTATGGTATTTTGTTATGGCAGCCTGAGCACACTTGAAGCAAACTTTTTTTGGTGGGGGGAGGGGCAGTAATCATTCTCCTTTTCAGGAAAAAAACTGGGTTAGGGGTGACTTTGAGATTTTTGAAACTTCTGTGATTTAAGTAGAATTGCTTTTTTGCTTTCCCTACTCATAGGTTAGAACTATGCTTGTTAGGTTAGATACTTGTCTGTTTCATACTTTCAAACATAAAATGCTGTTGTTTTCCCCTCTAATTTTTTCTTTGCTTGTATGTCTATTTACTTCTTGAGTTATATTTTTTGTTGTGGTGGTGGTGGGGTTTCAAAAGACAATAGAGCTAAATGCATGTGTTCAATTTAATATTTCTAACCAGAATGTTCCTATTTTATTCATTTTTTAAATGAAATTAAACATGACTTGGGCCTCATTTTGAGAGTAAAATAGTGAGTGGAGAGAATCTATTTTCTTAGTATGTAAACAAAACTTTGACTTAATCTAGGGAAAATGTTCAAATCTGGTCTGCAGCCATCATATCTGCTGCTCTCAGGATTCTTGCCTAGGCTGACAAGGTCTACTAAAAGCCAAATTGCACCAAAAGTAGCATCCATCCATTCTGTATCAAACTTGTGCATGGAGTTCCCAAATGTGTGTGTGTGCGCGTACATCTTTCTTCTTCCACTGATCCTGTGTATCCTAGCTCCCTTAACCTTTCTTGCCTCTAAGAAGCCACTCTTATCAGATCACTTTCCATCTAGAAAAATCTGGTCTGTTCACTTCCAAGCATCTAAGACAATAGTTATTAGTAAGTATGATACAACTAGAAAACATTTTTAATGTTTTATATATTGCCACACTAAAGAGAAAGTAAACAACATTTTGTAGGGCAGGAGTATACCAGACATTTGAACAATTCCACATGATATGAGATCCTTTGCATGCTTTATGACTTTGAAATCACATGACAGATATTCATAGAAACACTAATGTAGTTATATGATCATACAATCTAATCCCATTTTCCCTATTCTCATAAGCTGATTTTTCAAGATTTTCATGTAAAACGAATTTTTTCTGTATGCAATCTTCTTGTATCTGTATCTATGGAAGACTGGATTTTATTTGGTTTAGAACTTTTCTAAAAGCTGTATCTCTAAAGGTAGCACTTCCTGAGTTATTTGTGTGACCAATGCAGCACACTTGTATTAGTCTGCATTTGTATGTATAGTTTTAATCTCTGGTTAATCCATGACATCTTTTAATAAGGTAAAGAAAATATACACATATTAAATTACACTCTGATTTATAAGAAATATGTTTATTTTTATTCTTCCATTTATTTCAATTATTATTAATTGACTTAAGTACATGTTTTGATGGTCTGTATTATCCATGAATTTCAATTCAGGATTGAACAGGGGGCATAAACATATTTTTAAGGGTATTATGGCTCTGATAGTGTTAAAAATCAAGAAACTTTTAGTTACAAAGGAGGCTCAAGGACTCAAAGTTTTATATATCCTCTTTGAATGTAGATGCAACACATATCTTATTGCTTATAAGAAACCTACAGAACAGAAATGAGACAGTTAATTTTGAAATAGTTATTCTGCTTCATTAAATTGCTAATACTCCCATTGTTATAAGACTTAATTTTTTAATTCAGCAAAAATTTACTGAACATCTATTAGATAGCAAATAGTTGCACGTTTTAAAAAATATTTTTAATGGATCTGTTACAGCGTAATCTTTCCTTTGTTCTTCTACCACTTGCTCTCTTTCTCACTTTCCTCTATTTATTTCAAGAATTATATAAGGCATCCGGGTGCAGTGGCTCATGCCTGTAATCCCAACACTTTAGAAGGCTGAGGCAGGCAGATCACTTGAGGTCATCAGTTCAAGACCAGCCTGGTTAACATGGCGAAACCCCATCTCTATTAAAAATACAAAAATTAGCTGGGTGTGGTGGCATGAGCCTGTAATCCCAGCTATGAGGGAGGCTGAGGCAGGAGAATCGCTTGTACCTGGGAGGGAAAAGTTGCAGTGAGCCAAGACCTTGCCACTGCACTCCAGTCTGGGCACACAGAGCAAGACTCTATCTCAAGAAAAAAAAAAAAAAAAAAGAATTATATAAGGCACAGATATATTTTGCATGTAAAATACAATAATAAACTTTGCAGATAGGACTAACATCCCTTTTTAGCATGCTTTTCTCCAAGTCTATCCTTTCCATCACCAACTAATCACTGTTTTTTTTCTAGTATTTATATACACATATGTACCAGTAAGAAATATGTGTGTTTGTATAGTGAGGGAAGTTGTAATGTATTTAGGGATGTGTTGGGAGTTGTTAATATATTATTTCATATTGTAGATATTTTGCTATAAATGATTTATGTGTTTTTAATTTAAAGACATACCTTAGAATTTCATTCATGCTCGTTCATATAGTTATTCCTTATTTTTTGCCCATTTTATTGTATTTCATAGTATTAGCATATGTCTTCTAAAATATCCACTAAATCACAAGCAACATAGACATCCCAATATTATAAGCTCTCATATCTAACTACAAAAGTACAGAGAAGGTATGCCAGCAGGAGAGTGGATTAAAGCTCTGAGGGAGGGAGGGTATGTGGTCTGAAAATCTTGTGGAAAGACACCAAGGAAAAATCTCCTACCACTTGCTTCTTGAATTTTCTGTGCTTAACCTATAAGAATGGAGTACGCAGATGACTGAATAAAAGAGAGAATGAGGGGAAAAATGAAGAGGAACAGAGAGAGAAATATTTTGCAAATATGTAGATTTCCTTATGTATTTATATACTTATATAATATATATCAACATTGTCTCCTAAGATCTTTTCTCCAGAAATAAGTATCTACGATATCCTTTAGGTTCTAATATCTGAGAAAGGAGAGATTCCCAGGACACAAGTCTCTATAATTAACAGCTCAGCTTTCTAGCCATTGCCCTAATCAGAAATACATTTGCCTCTAAAATATATCACTTCTGGTATCACCAAAACCACAGTTAACATGCTGATGAGCTTCCTTGAACAGAAGGCACATGATGCTTAGAAAAGTTATGTGCTTCTTATGTGAAGAAAGTAGAGTAATACTAGATAGATTCTAAACTAGATAAGGAGCCATTATCAGCCCACAGTATAGCCTGTTGTGGAAATTCCTATTTTCCTTAAACTGGAAATTCCTTTAACACACGCCGAACCTAAATCAGAACTACTATAATTTTTGAAGAGAGAGAGAGAGAGAGAGAGAGAATAATAAAATAAGATTTTTTTTCATTTCTGGGAAAATGTTCAGATACCTTGCTTACTAAGAATATAAGATCAAAATAATAGAAGCAAGGAACAGGAGTTTAAAAAGAAAATCAGCAATATTGTGTTGTTTTTGTCTTGGTCACCTATTTAGAAGTATTTATAGATCTTTAAATTCGAATTTTCTTTGAAGAAATCCAAAGATTCAGTACTAGCATGCAATGTTTTGTAAATCATTATTTTAAGTCTCAGTTAGATGGAACTTCTTTAATTCATTCAGCCCTTCTGACATGGTAATCTGAACAGTATTATCCATAATAATGGGATTTTACTTTCTTAATTTATCTTCCAAGACTTACTCTATCCTTATTCCGTATCCAAAGCTTTTACCATGGTGATTATCTACTGTAATAGTAAAGCCACAAGGATTCATGAGGAGAGAGATTTTCTTCATGATTTTAGCTGCTTATGTTTTATCAGCCTTTTTGGTGATTTATATTATAATGTCCCCGATATATTTCCCAGAATTCTTTTCCCATCTAATTCTGTTTGTCAAAATGCAAATCATGATCCATGCATGCAATCTGTTTCCGTGTAGAAAGATCATTTAAAGTAGAACAGGTAAAAGTAGAAAAAAATGATTAAGTGGGATTTTAGCCATTAGTGCTTTTAAGCTAGCAAAATTTAATTTTGAAAAGAAAGTAGCATGGTATTTTTCACAGAAGCCTTAGGGAATGCCCAACATCTAACATGCTTTTACTTAATAACATTACCTATTTTTGGAGAAAAATTGCTAACATGTAGTGACTAATGTGTTACCATAATACAGTAAATCACTTCATGAGAGGGATTACATTCCTGTAACAATAAAATAAAATAAAAATGGGTTGAGCATCTTTATAACCTCAATATTTAAAAAAAAATAATTCTTTTTAGTGAAAGTAACATTACATAAATAAACATGTTTGATATTGTGGAAACTATGTATATTTTCAGTCCTGAAGTCACAAAGGTTATTTAACTTCAATTGTGTTTTCACTCCCATTGAGTATTCTCTCTCTCTCTCAATCTCTCTGTCTATATATGTGTGTATATATATATATAAACTTATAAATATACATATATATAACTAGAAAACTTTAAAACATGTTTAGCTGTAAAATGATTCAGCTCATGATATTTTAAATTCACTCCTTACACTCTCTTCACTGCCAGTTGTTATCTAGTTCTATATTTTGAAAAACAAGTTTTCATTTATCAACTTCATTCAACTAACACGTTATTCATATACCAGAAATGATACTAGTCACTGGACTAAACATGATATGCATCACCTACCTCTCTAAAGTTTCTTATCATATAGTAAGCAAAATAAATATTAAACCAATGAATGTCATGAACCTGATTGAATTACGATAAAAACAAACTATATCTGAATTAGAAAATGCATATTTTAATTGATAACACAGAAAATTTGAAAACTCATAAATAAACAAAATATACTAAGTTAAGGCCAATTTAAAAAATTAACAGATAAGTGATGCAGCAATATTAATGTCAGATCAAATAGATTTTAGGAAAAACATAATCAACAAACATTAAACACAAGGAACAAACCATTGTTCAATACAGATTCTGAGAAGAGACAAAAAATACATAATTTAAACATGCAATACAGTAGGTGACAGTACTATGAAGGAAGATAGAGCTGGAAGAAGGAATGGTTCTGGTTAACGTGATATTTTAAATATGATGTCTAGGAAGCCCTAACTGAAAAGATGATATTTAAGAAAATATCCAAAAGAAGAAAGATGGACAGTTGTATTTGTTTCTCAGGGAAAAACACCTAGGGTAGAGTAATACCAATTTGTTCTAAACATTATGTTTCAGTGATCTAGTCATATTGCAACAGTAGATTTAGCTCATACCTTATCTATTCCCCTTTGTGATGGACACCTACATTGCCTTCAATGCTGTTAGAAAAAGTAACATTACTATGAACTTCTTCTTAAATATATACCTGTAAATGTATTCAAAGGTTTTCCTTGGAATCAAAATTGCAAGATTACAGAGAATGTCCATATTAAATACAATCAGTACTGTTTGGTTAGTTTCAAAGCAGGCTTCACAAATTAACATCTCAATAGCAGCATAAGGAGAGTACCTCGATATTACATAATTTTCTAGTTTTCTTTAAATAATATAAGAAGGTATTTTACTTCAATAGTAAGCTCATACATATCTTAAGATAATCAAGGAGACCTACAAACCATAAGAGAGGACACAAACAAATGGAAAAATATTCCATGCTAATGGATAGAAAGAATCAATATTGTGAAAATGGCCATGCTGCCAAAAGTAATTTATAGATTTAATGTTATCCCCATCAAACTACCATTGGCTTTCTTCAGAGAATTAGAAAAAAACTACTTTAAATTTCATATGGAACCAAAAAAGAACCCATACAGCCAAGAGAATCCTAAGCAAAAAGAAAAAAGCTGGAGTCATCATGCTACCTGACTTCAAACCATCCTACAAGGCTACCGTAACCAAAACAGCATGGTACTGGTACCAAAACAGAGATATAGACCAATGGAACAGCACAGAGGCCTCAGAAATAATGCCACTTATCTACGACCATCTGATCCTTGACAAACCTGACAAAAACAGGCAATGGGGAAAGGATTCCCTGTTTGATAAATGGGTGTTGGGAAAACTGGCTAGTCATAGGCAGAAAATTGAAACTGAACCCCTTCCTTACACATTATACAAAAATTAACTCAAGATGGATTAAAGACTGAAACATAAGACCTAAAATCATAAAAACCCTAGAAGAAAACCTACGCAATACCATTCAGGACATAGACATGGACAAAAGCTTCATGTCAAAAACACTAAAAGTAATGGCAACAAAAGCCAAAATTGACAAATGGGATCTAATTAAACTAAAGAGCTTCTGCACAGCAAAAGAAATTATCATCAGAGTGAATAGGCAACCTACCTAATGGGAGAAAATTTCTGCAATCTATCCATGTGACAAAGGGCTAATATCCAGAATCTACAAGGAACTTAAACAAATGTACAAGAAAAAAACCCATCAAAAAGTGGGCAAAGGACATGAACAGACACTTCTTAAAAGAAGACATTTATGCAGCCAACAAAAACATGAGAAAAAAATCTCATCGTCACTGATGATTAGAGAAATGCAAATCAAAACACAATGAGATGCCGTCTCATGCTAATTTGAATGGTGATCATTAAAAAGTCAGGAAACAACAAATGCTGGAGAGGATGTGGAGAAATAGGAACTCCTTTACACTGTTGGTGAAAGTGTAAATTAGTTCAACCATTGTGGAAGACAGTGGGGCAATTCCTCAAAGATCTAGAACCAAAAATACTATTTGAGCCAGCAATACCATTACTGAGTATATACCCAAAGGATTATAAATCATTCTACTACAAAAATACATGTTCTCATACGTTTATTGCAGCACTATGCACAATAGCAAAGGCTTGGAACCAACCCAAATGTCCATCGATGATAGACTGGATAAAGAAAATGTGGCACATATCCACCATGGAATACTATGCAGCCATAAAAAAGGATAAGTTCATGTCCTTTGGAGGGACATAGATGAAGCTAGAAACCAACATTCTCAGCAGAGTAATACAGGAACAGAAAACCAAACACCGCATGTTTTCACTCATAGGTGGGAGCTGAAAAATGAGAACACATGGACACAGGGAGGGGACTATTACACACTGGGGCCTGTTGGGGGTTTGGGGGCTATAGGAGAGATAGCATTAAGATAAATACCTAATGTAGATGATGGGTTGATGGGTGCAGCAAACCATCATGGCATGTGATACCTATGTAACAAAACTGCACGTTCTGCACATGTATCCTAGAACTTAAAGTATAATTTAAAAAAAGATATATAATAGATATTTGAAGATTTTCTTTTTTGTTGTTGTTGTTGTTGTCTTTTTTTAACATGGAGTCTTGCTCTTGTCTTCCAGGCTGGGGTGCAGTGGCGTGATTTCAGCTCACTGCAACCTCCGCCTCCCAGGTTCAAGTGATTCTCTTGCCTCAGCCTCCTGAGTAGCTGGGATTACAGGCACCCACCACCACACCCAGATACTTTTTGTATTTTTAGTAGAGACAGGGTTTCACCATGTTGGCCAGGCTGGTTTCGAACTCCTGACCTCAGGTCATCCACTCGCCTCAGCCTCCCAAAGTGTTGGGATTACAGGCGTGAGCCACTGCGCCCAGTTTATTTTTTCTAATAGGTTTTTCTTGCAGTGGTAATAACTTGTTTTTGTACATGTTGGTATGTAAAAGTTTTGTAGTAAATCATCTTATAATATCAGGTATGTATTTTTTAAATTTTCAATATTTTAAACTTCAAGCTCTATTTAAATGCAAATTTTGAAACTTAAAAAAAAGTGTTATGGGTCACTTTGGTTTTCTTTTTTCCCTGTTAATATATCTTTTTTTTCGTACTCTAGATACCTATTATTTAAAAATTAAATAGGGCCGGGCGCGGTGGCTCAAGCCTGTAATCCCAGCACTTTGGGAGGCCGAGGCGGGTGGATCACGAGGTCAGGAGATCGAGACCATCCTGGCTAACATGGTGAAACCCCGTCTCTACTAAAAATACAAAAAACTAGCCGGGCGTGGTGGCGGGCGCCTGTAGTCCCAGCTACTCGGAGGCTGAGGCAGGAGAATGGCGTGAACCTGAGAGGCGGAGCTTGCAGTGAGCCGAGATCGCGCCACTGCACTCCAGCCTGGGTGACACAGCGCGAGACTCTGTCTCAAAAAAAAAAAATTAAATATATTGCAGATATTTTCTTCTAATCCTATAATCATTCTTAATCTTAGCTTGTCATATTCTTGATAAAAGTACTTAATTTTAATATAGTTTCATATATTTATATATGATACATATATTTATATATAAGTTATATATCTATAAATATATATTTATATGATATATATAAGAGATATATGTATATTTTGGATTTATATTTTGTGATACTGGAAGATCTTATTTAAGGAATCTTTTTCTCTCCTTGGTGTTAAGTCGTTAATTCGTTAGGATTTTCTTAATTCCACTATTTAAATTAATATATGATCTATAAATAGTATTTTTCTCCCCTTACAAACTATTTAATTTTCTTTTCATATTGCTTTGTTAATATAATCTCTGAAAAAAATTATGTTGAACAATAGTGGTGATAGAAATATCTTCACAGGTTAGTCTGGCAATTATTAGCCTTCTAGAGAATCATACATTAGTGTTTCTTGTATTTATTTATTTCTGCAGAAGTTCAGAAAAATTATTTCTTTTTATTGTATCTGTACTAAAGTTTTTCTCTTCATCATTATTTTGTATATAAAATTTAGTAAAAATTCATCCAAATTACTTAAAATTTTCAAAAATTATCCACACTGGATTTAATTATAAGTTCTATAATTTTCTGCTAATTTGGTAAATTCTATTCTTAATCTTTACCAATTCACTTACATTCCTTTCTTTTTATTAGGTTATTAATTTTTTCTTTTCTTTTCTTTTTTTTTTTTTTTTTTGAGACGGAGTCTCGCTCTGTCGCCCAGGCTGGAGTGCAGTGGCCAGATCTCAGCTCACTGCAAGCTCCACCTCCCGGGTTTACGACATTCTCCTGCCTCAGCCTCCCGAGTAGCTGGGACTACAGGCGCCCGCCACCTCGCCCGGCTAAGTTTTCGTATTTTTTAGTAGAGACGGGGTTTCACCTTGTCAGCCAGGATGGTCTCGATCTCCTGACCTCGTGATCCGCCCATCTCAGCCTCCCAAAGTGCTGGGATTACAGGCTTGAGCCACCGCGCCCGGCCTTTTTCTTTTCTTATCATTCATGACTATTACATTTATTTTACCTTCTTTTTTAGTAATATAGGGATAGGCAGATATAAATATTTCTTTGAGTAACACTTCAGTCACAGGTTCTGGTCTATTTTCATTGTCTTCATTTTATAATATTCTATCTTGGTTTGGTTTCCCCTTTGTATCAAATGCTAAAAGTTTCCTTTGTTTACTTAATTTCTGGATGGATTATTTGATTTACAACTAATTTCCTGTTTGACTGCATTGTGATTAGGTAACGATCCCTGCTACATTTCTATTTTTTTTGGCAACTTATTGTAATATTATTTGTGCTTTTGTGTATTTTGTAGTTGTTGCAGTTACTGTTTCATAGGTATTTTAAAATAATGTATATTCACTGTTTTTGCATTGTATGATTTGATGCATACAATTTGTATCTGTTTTATTTTTTCTAATAGGTTTTTATAGATTTCTGTATTTTTAAATAACTTCTATATTTTTAAATAATTTTCTCCCTCAGTCTCTTCTGAGCTGGAATAAAAAATATGTAGTCTCCTATTATACAACAAAATATTGTTCTTTTCTTAAATATCTACTGTAAGTTTTGATGCTAAAATATTTCAGATATTTCATCTATTTGGCTGATATTTTTAGTCTTTTATTGTAATCAGGTGCTCTTTTTTATTTCTCTACTTTTTACTCCAATAATTAACCTTTTGACATTATAATGCCGATTTCTCTTTGTTTGAAGTATAATTTTTTGTTTTGACTTCATGACTTTGTCTATATTTATGAGTCCTTTTCCAAAAATAATTTTAAGATAAATTAGCAAATTAATTCTGAAATTCCCCAAATTTTCAGACATACTTCTTTTCTTGTTCCTTGATCATGCCAGGCATAATTTCCCTCCTGGGGCTTTTTCACTGGCTCTTCTCTGTACATGAATCTTTTTTCTTCCCAGAAGTTTCCTCCTGTATTTCCAAGTATCTCCTAAAATATCTCTTTCTCAAAGAAGACTATCTTTGGATTACTTGTCTAAAAGAGCAACTTCTTATCACTCAGCATCACGCTATAGCATTATCTGGCACATTTTTCTCTTTCTCTTTAGAGTTGATGGTTTTTTAACATATTTGTAATATATCTTTTGTATTCATTGTTTCTTTTGATTGATACCTTAGATTACAAGCTTCACACGGCCAGAGATTAATCCCCATATGCTAGAACAGTGAAATATGTACGGTAGGTACTAAACAATATGTTGAATAATACATGAGAAATATGATAGATAAGGTTGAAACACATGCTAGGACAATCTAGATTATGATGACATTAACTAGATAAATTAAGTATAATTCAAGAGCTGTAATAAGTTGGAATTGCTACAATCACTAACCAAACAGAAATGATCACTCACCACTTCTGTATAACAATAAGATAGCCAGTAGACTGTGCAGGAAACCCAGCTCACTAGAGTTTCTGTATCTTTTTGTTATTTCCCTTCATAAAGAATATATGAGAATTCAAGAGAGAATGATGCTAAATTGGGAATATCTTTAAACAGACTTGAACATAAAACTAAAAGTCAACTACTCACGGATTAATTTTGGTACTTTAATCATTATTACAAAACATTTCTCAATTCATGGTGACAATTATTCCATATTCTAAGTTTATGGAGTTTATTGTAAGTTACTACTTTGACTACTTTGACTACTATCGAGTCAAAGTAGTAACTTACAATATTAATTCATAATATTACTTTGTTGCTATTCTTGGTAAAGTACCCATTTTAGTACATAATGAGCTAACGATACAATTGTGTAAATGCCCACTCAACCTGGAATCTCCGCTCCATCTCTCAATTTCATTTCTTCATCATACTCTGAACAAAATCTGTGGCTTACCTGTTACTGTGTATCCTTTGCCAAAAATGCGTTAGAGAATTAGAATATCTAAAACTGATGTTTGCCCCTGGCATCACAATTTACTATTTACAAGTTGCTTTCAACTTCTAGGAAATATCGCTGCTGCTCCGGTATTGTTCTAACTGGATCACCCCTGGGTATGGTTTGGGATTTCATAAAGTTGAACACTAGCAAGTGACCATTTTCAGCAGCTTTCTGATTCAATAATTCATGAATTGACCTTTACACCTTTGTTTGACTTTCAACTCTGGAAATAATTATAACCCCCAGCATAGAGTATAATAAAACAGACATTTCCCAAAGGGAAATAAATGATCAGACTGTCAAACTATAGTGAAATCCACTTACAACACCCAGCTATGTTACATATCTTTGCATTGAACTTTTATTTCTTAGCTACTAGACACTAATACAATATTTCTAATGTAAATGTAATTTACATTAGATTTCTAATGTCAATTTCTAATGTCAATTTCAAATATTAACAAAAATGTATAAAGAGATTCTTTAGAAGCAGTAAATGATAAGGTTTCAGACAACATAGAATTGTTTTGTGCTTTCTGTTTTCTTACTTTGACAATGATTCTTAATGTTTTGCTTTTTATGTCTGTTTTACGCAATCCCAACTATGACAGTGATCTAGCCTCTCCAATGCCAACATATATCTTATTTATTCAACAATAATTTACTGAACACCTATCATGAGCCATTTACCATCCTAGGTACTTGAGATACTTCAATGAACGAAACCAATAGTAAATTATATTACAAGCTTAGTGAACATTGCAGTCAAAAACGTTAAGTTTAGGGAAGTTGTTCCCCTCACATCAGAAACAGGAGCAGCAGTTCTCTCTCTCTCTCTCTCTCTGTCTCTCTCTCTCTCTCTCTCTCTTGCTTTTAGAAGAGTTGATATGACTTAACAATTTTATCATTATAAGATTATTCTCTACCCATGCATATAGATTAGTATGCAGTATCTGAACTGTGTAAATCTATGAAAAGAGTCATACTATTATAGTGTAACAGGGAGGAGAGTTAGTAATGTATCTTTATTTTTTCAGTATTGGCACATTAACTCAGTCAACTATTAAAATAATATCATTTATGACCACAGCATATGAGTGTGGTCAAGAGGAATTCATCTTACGTAAGACAAATATTTACACTGCCAACAATCAACCCTTTGATATATGGACAGTAGAGCATTCGTAAATGATATGGTATTGGTGCCAATGAAATTAATTTTATGAATAATGAATATCAAGCCAATGTTTCTGGTACAGCAGGTTTTAAGAGAAAACCACAGTATTCTGAAAAATTATAGATTCAAAAGAAGTGTTTTTAAATTTTCTTTGAAATTGACATGTAATAATTATACATATTTTTGGAGGTACAGTGTGATGTTTTAATACATATATACGTTTTGTAAAAATCTAATCAGGATAATTAGCATATACATAAACTAACACATTTATCATTTCTTTGTGGTGAGAACAATCAAAATCTCTTCTAGAATTCTAAAAATTATATATTTTGAAATATAAAATATAATGTTACTAACCAGAGTCACTCTATGCTGCAACAGGGAACCAAAACTTAATCATCCTGTCTAACTGTAACTTTGTACCCATTAACTAATCTCTCTCTATCTCCCCACATCTCCTTTCCCCAGCCCCTGGTAACTACTATTCTACTCTCTACTTCTAGATCAACTTCTTTGGATTCCACATATGAATGAAATCATGCATTATTTGTCCTTCTGTGCCTGGCTTATTTCACGTAACATACTGTCATCTAGGTTCATTCATATTACCACAATGATGGGATTTTATTCTTTTTATATGGTTGAATACTATTTCATGGCATATATATTTCACATTTTCTTTATTTATTGGCCATGATAGACACTTAGGTCCAGTGTAGAAGAGTTTCCCCTTCTTCATATCCATACTAGCATTTGTTATTCTTTTTCCTTTGTAGTAATAGTCATCCTAATGATGTCTCAGTATGTTTTTGGTTTGATTTGAATTTCCCTGATGATTATTATGATACCGATAATTTTTAATACCCGTTGGCTGTATGTCTTTTCTTTAGATATGTCGATTCATATGTTTTGCCTATTTTTTAGTCACATTATTTGAGGGTTTTTTTTGGGGGGGGTGGGGTTGTTTTGTTTTTGCTATTTTCTGAGTTCTGTATATACTCTGGATATTAACTGCTAGTCAGATGCATGGTTTGCTAATATTTTCTCTGATTTTGTTCGTTATTTTTATTCTGTTGACTATTTTCTTTGCTGTGCAGAAAACTTCTAGTTTGATTCAATCCCATTTGTATATTTTTGCTTTTGTTGCCAGTGCTTCTGGGGTTTTATCCAGAAAAGTCTTGCCAAGACCAATCTCATGAAACATTTCCCAAATGTTTTCTTCCAGGAATGTAACTCTTTCAGGCCTTACCTTTACATTTCTAATCCATTTTGATTTGATTTTTGTATGTGGTGAAAGATAGAGGCCTAGATTCATTTTTTCACATGTGGATACACAGTTTTCTCAGCATCAATTACTGAAGAGACTGTGCTTTCTCCATTGTGTGTTCTTGGCATCTTTGTCAAAAACCACTTGGCTTTAAGTACAGGTGCTGAGTTTTGTGTTCTCTATTTTGTTCCATTGGTCTATGTGTCTCACTTTAGGCCAGCACCATGTTGTTTGGTTACTATAGCTTTGTAGTATATTTTGAAGTCAGGTAGTGTGATGTCTCCAGCTTTGTTCTTTTTGCTCAAGATTGCTTTGGTTACTCAAGGTCTTTGATAGAAATTGCATTTTATCTACAGACTGTTTTCAGTAGTATGGAAATTTTAACAATATTCATTCTTCCAATTCATGAGTGTGTAATAGCATTTATTCATCTTTAATTTAATTTTTTAATCAATGTTTTTATATATAGTTTTTAGTGCAGGGATCTGCCAACTCCTTTGTTACATTTATTCTAAAATATTTAGTTCAGGCCAAGCGTGGTGGCTCACACCGTAATCACAGCATTTTGGGAAGCCAAGGCCGGTGGATTACTCGAGGTCAGGAGTTCGAAACCAGCCTGGCCAACATGGCGAAACCCCCTCTCTACTAAAAATACAAAAATTAGCTGGTGTGGTGCACATGCTTGTAATCCCAGCTACTTGGGAGGCTGAGGTGAGAGGATCACTGAACTTGGGAGGCAGAGACAGCATTGAGCCAAGATTGTGCCACTGCACTCCAGTGTGGGCAACAGAGCAAGACTCCATCTCAAAATAAAAAGTATTTAATTTTTCATACCTCTTATAAATGAAATTGTTTTCTTGATTACTTAAGATAGTTTGCTGCTATTGCATAGAAGTGCTGCTGATTTTTATAAGCTGATTTTGTATCCTGCAACTTGACTGAATTTTAAAAATAAATTCTAATAATTTTTAGTGGAATCTTTAGAGTTTCCTAAATATAAGATTGTTTAATCTGCAAACAAACAATTTAACATCGTCCTTTCCAATTTGAATGTCTTTTATTTTCTTCTCTTGCCTGATAGCTCTGACTAGGACATCCAGTGCCATGCTGAAAAAAAAAAAAAAAAGGCAAATGTCTGGACATCCTTGTCTTGTTCCACATATTAAAGAAAAACTTTTCAACATTTCCTCATTCAGTATGATATTAGCTGTGGGTTTGTCATATATGGCTTTATTGTGTTGATGTGCATTCATTCTATTCTATACTCAATTTATTGAGACTTTTTTTAAAATCAGGGAGTGATATTAATTTTTTTTTATTTTTTTCTATATCTATTGAAATAATTACATGTTTTTTTCATTCTTCATTTTGTTATTGTAATGTATTACCATTATTGATTTGCATATGATTCACATGCTATTGAACTATTCTTGCATCCCTTATACAAATCCAACTTGATCATGGTGAATGGTCTTTTTAATATGACATTAAACTCAATGTGATAGTATTTTGTTGAGGATTTTTTCATCTATTTTCATCAAGGATATTGGACTATAGTTTTGTTTTGTTCTTGTCTGGTTTTGGTATCAGGGTAGTTGGCCTTGTCGAGTTTGGAAGTATTTCTCTCTTTAATTTTTGGTAATAGTTTTAGTAAAATTACTGTTAGATCTTTCAATGTTTGGTAGAATTCCTTAGTGAAGCCATCAAGTTCTGAACTTCTTTTGACGGGAAACATTTTATTACTAATTTAATTTCATTTCTCATTATTGGTCTGTTCAGGTTTTCTATTTCTTTATAATTCAATCTTGATAGGTGGTATATGTCCGGGAATTTATCTGATTTTTGGCATATAATTATTCATAATAATTTCTCATGATCCTTTGTATTTCTGTGGTATCAGTTGTAATGTCTTCTTTTTAATCTCTACCTTTATTTTCATGAATCTTCTCTTTTTTTCTCAGTCTGACTAGAGATTTGCAAATTTTGTTTATCTTTTCAAAAGAGAAACTCTTAATTTGTTGATCTTTTGTATTTTTATATCTATTTTATATCAGCTCTGAACTTTATTATTTCCTTCCTTCAATTAATTTTTGGTTTGTTCTTTTCTTATGTTTTTAGCTCCTCGAAGTGCAATGATAAGTTGTTTACTTGAGATCTTCTTTTTTGATGTAGGCATTTATTGCTGTAAACTCCCCTCCTCGTGTTGCTTTTGTTGTATCTCATTGGTTTGGATTTGAAGTGTTTCCATTTTCATTTGTCTCAATAAATTTTTAAGTTTCCCTTTGAATTATTTTATTGATTCCTTGGTTTTTCAGGAGTATGTAGTTCAATTTTCATGTATTTGTAAAGTTTCTGATTTTTTTTTTCTATTACTAATTTCTAGTTTAATACCATTGTGGTCAAAAAAGACACTCGATATAATTTCAACCTTCTTAAATTTGGTAAGATCTGTTTTCTAGCTTAGTATATAGTCTGTTCTGGAGAATGTTCCATGTGCAGTTGAGAAGAATGTATTCTCTTCACCTCTTGGATGAAATATGCAAACATTTATTAGGTTTATTTGGTCTAGGATGCAGTTTAAATTTAGTGTTTCTTTTACAATTTTCTGTCTGGATGACCTGTCTGTTGCTATAAGTAGGGGGAGGAGTGTTAAAGTTCCTTACTGTTAGTGTATGGCAATCAATTTATTGTTAGAGAAAATGCATGCATTATAGATCTAAATGCAAAAAGACAGACCAGTCATGTGTATGTGTGTGTGTGTGTGTTTGTGTGATTGGATGGTGGGTTAATATACGTGATTGTTATATACTCTTACTGAATTAACCACTTTGCCATTACTTAATAACCTTCCTTGTCTCTGTTTTACTATGTTATCTTGAAGTCTATTTTATCCAATGTAAGTATTGCTGCCACTCCTCCCTTTTGGTTACCATTTACATGGAATATTTTTTCCATCACTTCACTTTTAGTCTATATGTGTCCTTACCATTGAAGTGAATAGCTTGTTGTCAACATATAGTTCAGCTTTGTTTTCTTTTTTATACATTCAGTTACTTTTTATATTTAAATCGTAGAATTTAATACATTTAAATTCAAGGTGATTATTTTTTTAATTTTAATGTTTTATTTTTAATTTTTAAAATTTTTGTGGGTACATAGTATACATTTTTATGGGGTACATGAGATGTTTTGATACAGGAATGCAATGTGAAATAAGTACATCATGGAGAATGGGGTATTCATCTGCTCAAGCATTTAACTTTGGAGTTACAAACAATCCAATTACATTTTAAAAATTATTTTAAAAGGTACAACTAAGTTATTATTGACTATAGTCACCTTATTTTGCTATCTAACAATAGGTATTATTTCTATTTTTTAACCCATTAGCCATTCCCACCTCCCACTAAACCCGCAATACCCTTTCCAGCCTTTGGTAACCATCCTTCTACTTTCTATGTCCATGAATTCAGTTGTTTTGATTTTTAGATCCCACAAAACATGTGAGAATGTGCATTGTTTGTCCTTCTGTGCCTGGCTTATTTCACTTAACTTAATGATTTCCAGTTCTGTCCATGTTGTTGCAAATGACTGGATAGCACTCCCTTTTATGGCTGAATAGTACTCCATTGTTTATACGTACCACATTTTCTTTGTCCACTCATCTGTTGATAACAATTAGGCTGCTTCCAAACCTTAGCTGCTGTAAACAGTGCTGCAGCATAGAAGTACAGCTATCTCTTCAATATACTGATTTCCTTTCCTTTGAGTATATGCCCAGCAGTGTGATTGCTGGATCATATGGTAGCTCAATTTTTTGAGGAACCTCCAAATGGTTCCTCAAACTGTTCCTCATTGTGTTCTCCATAGTGGTTGTAATAATTTACTTTCCCACCAAGAGAGTACAAGGGTTCCCTTTCTCCATACCCTCGCCAGCGTTTGTTATTGCCTGTCTTTTGGATATAAGCTATTTAAACTGGGGTGAGAAAATACCTCATTGTAATTTTAATTTGCATTTCTCTGATGATCAGTAATGTGGAGCACCTCTTCATATGCCTCTTTGCCATTTGTATGTCTTCTATTGAAAAATGTCTATTCAAATCTTTTGCCAATTTTTTGATTAGATTATTAGATTTATTCCTATAGAGTTGCTTGAACTCATATATTCTGTTTATTAATCCCTCATCAGGTGGGTAATTTGCAAATATTTTCTCCCATTCTGTGGGTTGTCTCTTCACTTTGTTGTTGTATCCTTTACTGTGTAGAAGCTTTTTATTTTATTTTATTTTATTTATTTTTTTAGTAGACTTTATTTTGAAAGCAGTTTCAGGTTCACAGCAGAATTGAGCGATATGTACAGTTATCATTTACCCCTCACCATGACCCCCTCCACAACCTCTCCCTGGTGAGATAAAATCAACATCACCTACCTGCATGGCACATTTGTTACATTAGATGGGCCTATTGACACATCATTATCACCCAATGTTGATAGTTTACTTCAGAGTTCACTTTTGATATTGTACATTCTGTGGGTTTGGTATGTCATGTATCCACCACACGGAAGACTTTACTGCCCGAAAAGTTCTTTGTACTCTGCCTATTCATCCCCCTCTCTACCCTCATATCAACTTTTAAATATCATTTCATGGAGTTTTAATTTCTATTTTTTAAAATTATACTTTAAGTTCTAGGGTACATGTGCACAACGTGCAGGTTTGTTACATAGGTATACATGTGCCATGTTGGTTTGCTGCATGCATCAGCTTGTCATTTACATTAGGTATTTCTCCTAATGCTATCCCTCCCTCTCCCAGCCACCCCACGGTAGGTCCTGGTGTGTGATGTTCCCCACCCTGTGTCCAGGTGTTCTCATTATTCAATTCCCACCTATGAGTGAGAACATGCAGTGTTTGGTTTTCTATTCTTGTGATAGTTTGCTGAGAATGATGGTTTCCTGTTTCATCCATGTAGCTGCAAAGGACATGAACTCATCCTTTTTTATGGATATATAGTATTCCATGGTAAATATGTGCCACATTTTCTTAATCCAGTCTATCACTGATGGACATTCGGGTTGGTTCCAAGTCTTTGCAATTGTGAATAGTGCTGCAAAAAGCATATGTGTACATGTGTCTTCATAGTAACATGATTTATAATCCTTAGGGTATATTCCCAGTAATAGAATGGATGGGTCAAATGGTATTTCCAGTTCTAGATCCTTGAGGGCTCGTCACACTGTCTTCCACAATGGTTGAACTAATATACAGTCCCACCAACAGTGTAAAAGTGTTCCTATTTCTCCACATCCTCTCCAGCACCTGTTGTTTCCTGGTTTTTTAATGATCACCATTCTAACCGGTGTGAGATAGTATCTCATTGTGGTTTTGATTTGCATTTCTCTGATGACCAGTGATGATGAGCATTTATTCATGTGTGTCTGGTTGGCCACATAAATGTCTTCTTTTGAGAAGTGTCTGTTCATATCCTTTGCCCACTTTTTGATGGGGTTGTTTGTTTTTTTCTTGTAAATTTGTTTAAGTTCTTCGTAGATTCTAGATATTAGCCCTTTGTCAGATGGGTAGATTGCAAAAATTTTCTCCCATTCTGTAGGTTGCCTGTTCACTCTGATGGTAGTTTCTTTTGCTGTACAGAAGTTCTTTAGTTTAATTAGATCCCATTTGTCTATTTTGGATTTTGTTGCCATTGCTTTTGGTGTTTTAGTCATGAAGTCCTTGCCCATGCCTATGTCTTGAATGGTATTGTCTAGGTTTTCTGCTATGGTTTTTATGGTTTTAAGTTTAATATTTAAGTCTTTAATCCATCTTGAATTAATTTTTGTATAAGGTGTAAGGAAGGGATCCAGTTTCAGCTTTCTACATATGACTGGCCAGTTTTCCCAGCACCATTTATTAATTAGAGAATCCTTTCCCCATTTCTTGTTTTTGTCAGGTTTGTCAAAGATCAGATGGTTGTAGATGTGTGTTGTTATTTCTGAGGCCTCTGTTCTGTTCCATTGGTCTATATCTCTGTTTTGGTACCAGTGCCATGCTGTTTTAGTTACTGTAGCCTTGTAGTGTAGTTTGAAGTCAGGTAGCATGATGCATCTAGCTTTGTTCTTTTTGCCTAGTATTGCCTTGGCAATGTGGGTTCTCTTTTTGTTCCATATAAACTTTGAAGTAGTTGTTTCCAATTCTGTGAGGAAAGACATTGGTAGCTTAATGGGAATAGCATTGAATCTATAAATTACCTTGGGCAGTATGGCCATTTTCACACTATTGATTCTTCCTATCCATGAGCATGGAATGTTCTTCCATTTGTTTGTGTCCTCTTTTATTTCCTTGAGCAGTGGTTTGTAGTGCTCCTTGAAGAGGTCCTTCACATCCATTGTAAATTGGATTCCTAGGTATTTTATTCTCTTTGTAGCAATTGTGAATGAGAGTTAACTCATGATTTGGCTCTCTGTTTGTCTGTTATTGGTGTGTAGGAATGCTTGTAATTTTTGCACATTGACTTTGTATCCTGAGACTTTGCTGAAGTTGCTTATCAGCTTAAGGAGATTTTGGGCTGAGATGATGGGGTTTTCTATATATACAATCATGTCATCTGCAAAAAGGGACAATTTGACTTCCTCCTTTCCTAATTGAATACCCTTTATTTCTTTCTCTTGCATGATTGCCTAGGCCAGAAATTTCAACACTATGTTGAATCGAAGTGGTTAGAGAGGGCATCCCTGTCTTGTGCCAGTTTTCAAAGGAAATGCTTCCAGATTTTGCCCATTTAATATGTTATTGGCTGTGGGTTTATCATAAAGAGCTCTTATTATTTTGAGATACGTTCCATCAATACCTAGTTTATTGAGAGTTTTTAGCATGAAGGGCTGTTGAATTTTGTGGAAGGACTTTTCCGCATCTATTGAGATAATCGCGGTTTTTATCCTTGGTTCTTTTTAGATGATGGATTACGTTTATTGATTTGCATATGTTGAACCAGCCTGAATCCCAGGGATGAAGGTGACTTGATTATGGTGGATGAGCTTTTTGTTGTGCTGCTGGATTCAGTTTTCCAGTATTTTACTGAAGATTTTCACATCGATGTACATTAGGGATATTGGTCTAAAATTCTCCTTTTTTATTGTGTGTATCCCAGGCTTTGGTATCAGGATGATGCTGGCCTCATAAAATCAGTTAGGGAGGATTCCCTCTTTTTCTATTGATTGGAATAGTTTCAGAAGGAATGCTACCAGCTACTCTTTGTACCTCTGGTAGAATTCAGCTGTAAATCCATCTGGTCCTGGAACTTTTTTGGTTGGTAGGCTATTAATTATTGCCACTATTTCAGAGCCTGTTATTGGTATATTCAGAGATTCAATGTCTTCCTGGTTTAGTCTTGGGAGGTTGTATGTGTCCAGGAATTTATCCATTTCTTCTACATTTTCTAGTTTATTTGTGTAGAGGTATTTATAGTATTTTCTGATGGTAGTTTGTATTTCTGTGGGATCAGTGGTGATATCCCCTTTATCATTTTTTATTGTGTCTATTTGGTTCCTCTCTCTTTTCTTCTTTATTAGTCTTGTTAGTTGTCTATCAATTTTGTTGATCCCTTCAAAAAACCAGCCCTGGATTCATTGATTTTTTGAAGGTTTTTTTTTTTGTGTGTGTGTGTGTGTCTCTAACTCCTTCAGTTCTGCTCTTATCTTAGTTTTTTCTTGTCTTCTACTAGCTTTTGAATTTGTTTGCTCTTGTTTCTCTAGTTCATTTAATTGTGATGTTAAGGTGTCGATTTTAGATCTTTCCTGCTTTCTCTTTTGGGCATTTAGTGCTATAAATTTGCTTCACACACTGCTTTAAGTATGTCCCACAGATTCTGGTATGTTGTGTCTTTGTTCTCATTCATTTCAAAGAACATCTTTATTTCTGCCTTCATTTCGTTGTGTACCCAGTAGTCATTCAGGAACAGGTTGTTCAGTTTCCACATAGTTGTGCGGTTTTGAATGAGTTTCTTAATCCTCAGTTCTAATTTGATTGCACTGTGGTCTGAGAGATAATTTGTTGTGATTTCTGTTCTTTTACATTTGGTGAGGAGTGCTTTAATTCCAACTATGTGGTCAGTTTTAGAATAAGTGCAATGTGGTGCTGGAAAGAATGTATATTCTGTTGTTTTGGAGTGGAGAGTTCCATGGATGTCTATTAGGTCTGCTTGGTGCAGAGATGAGTTCAAGTCCTGGATATCGTTGTTAACATTCTGTCTCATTGATCTAATATTGACAGTGGGGTGTTAATGTCTCCCACTATTATTGTGTGGGAGTCTAAGTCTCTTTGTAGGTCTCTAATAACTTGCTTTATGAATCTGGGTGCTCCTGTATTGGGTGAATAGATATTTAGGATAGTCAGCTCTTCTTGTTGAATTGATCCCTTTACCATTATGTAATGGCCTTCTTTGTCTCTTTTGATCTTTGTTGTTTTAAAGTCTGTTTAATCAGAGACTAGGATTGCAACCTGTTTTTTTTGTTGTTGTTGTTTGTTTGTTTTTTTGCTTTTCATTTGCTTAGTAGATCTTGCAACGTCCCTTTATTTTGAGCTTATCTGTATCTCTGCACATAAGATGGGTCTCCTGAATACAGCACATTGATGGGTCTTGACTATCCAATTTGCCAGTCTGTGTCTTTAAATCGGGGAATTTAGTCCATTTACATTTAAGGTTAATAGTGTTATATGTGAATTTGATCCTGTCATTATGATGTTAACTGGTTATTTTGCCCGTGAATTGATGCAGTTTATTCATAGCATCGATGGTCTTTACAATTTGGCATGTTTTTTGCAGTGGTTGGTACTGGTTGTTCCTTTCCATGTTTAGTGCTTCCTTCAGGAGCTCTTGTAAGGCAAGCCTGGTAGTGACAGAATCTCTCAGCATTTGCTTGTCTCTAAAGAATTTTACTTCTCTTTCACTTGTGAAGCTTAGCTTGGCTAGATATGAAATTCTGGGTTGAAAATTCTTTTCTTTAAAAATGAATATTGGCCCCCACTCTCTTCTGGCTTGTAAAGTTTCTGCCAAGAGATCTGCTGTGAGTCTGATGGGCTTCTCTTTGTGGGTAACCCGAACTTTCTCTCTGGCTACCCTTAACATTTTTTCTTTCATTTCCACCTTGGTGAATATTACAGTTATGTGCCTTGGAGTTGCTCTTCTCGAGGAGTATCTTTGTGGTGTTCTCTGTATTTCCTGAATTTGAATGTTGGCCTGCCTTGCTAGGTTGGGGAAGTTCTCCTGGATAATATCCTGATGAGTGTTTTCCAACTTGGTTCCATTCTCCCCGTCACTTTCAGGTGCACCAATCAAACGTAGATTTGGTCTTTTCACATAGTGCTGTATTTCTTGGAGGCTTTGTTCATTTCTTTTTACTCGAAACTTCTCACTTAATTTCATTAAGTTGATCTTTCAGTCACTGATGCCCTTTCTTCCACTTGACCACATTGGTTATTATAGCTTCTGCATGCATCAGGAAGTTCTCATGCCATGGTTTTCAGCTCCATCAGGTCATTTAAGGTCTTCTCTACATTGTTTATGTTAGTTAGCCATTCCTCTAATCTTTTTTCAAGGTTTTAGCTTCCTTGCTATGGGTTTGAATATCCTCCTTTAGCTTGGAGGAGTTTGTTATTACCGACCCTCTGAAGCCTACTTCTGTCAGCTCCTCAAAGTTATTCTCTGTCCAATTTTGTTCCATTGCTGGCGAGGAGCTGCAATCCTTTGGAGCAGAAGAGGTGCTCTGGTTTTTAGAATTTTCAGCTTTTCTTCTCTAGTTTCTCCCCTTCTTTGTGGTTTTATCTACCTTTGATCTTTGATGTTGGTGACCTACAGATGGGGTTTTGGTGTGGATGTCCTTTTTGTTGATGTTGATGCTATTCCTTTCTGTTTGTTAGTTTTCCTTCTAACAATCAGGTCTCTCAGCTGCAGGTCTGTTGGAGTTTGCTGGAGGTGCACACCAGATCCTGTTTGCCTGGGTATCACCAGCAGAGGCGGCAGAACAGCAAATATTTCAGAACAGCAAATATTGCTTCCTGATCCTTCCTCTGGAAGCTTTGTCCCAGAGGGGCATGTGCCTGTATGAGGTGTAAGTCATCCCGGACTGGGAGGTGTCTCCCAGTTGGGCTACACAGGGTTGAGGGACCCACTTGAGGAGGCAGCCCATCTGTTCTCAGAGTTCAAACTGTGTGCTGGGAGAACCACTGCTCTCTTCAGAGCTGTCAGACAGGGACATTTAAGTCTGCAAAAGTTTCTGCTGCCTTTTGTTCAGCTACGCCCTGCCCCCAGTGGTGGGGTCTACAGAGGCAGCATGCCTGGCTAAGCTGCAGTGTGCTCCGCCCAGTTCAAGCTTCCAGGCCACTTTGTTTACCTACTCAAGCCTCAGCAATGGTGGACGCCCCTCCCCCTGCCAGGCTGTTACCTTGCAGGTCAATCTCTGACTCCTGCACTAGCAGTGAGCAAGGTTCTGTGGGCATGGGACCTGCTGAGCCAGGTGCGGGGTAGTATCTCCTGGTCTGCCATTTGCTAAGACCATTGGAAAAGTGCTGTATTTGGGTGGGAGTGTCCCATTTTTCCCTGGTACAGTCTGTCATGGCTTCCCTTGGCTAGGAAAGGGAAATACCCTCACCCCTTGCGCTTCCTGGGTGAGGTGAAGACCCGCCCTGCTTTGGCTTGCCTTCTGTGGGCTGGAACCACTGTCCAACCAGTCGCAGTGAGATGAACCAGGTACCTTAGTTGGAAATGCAGAAATCATCTGTGTTCTGTGTTGATCACACTGGGAGCTGCGGACAGGAGCTATTCCTATTTGGCCATCTTTCTATACCCTGTAGGAGCTTTTTAGCTTGATGTGATTCCATTTGTCAATTTTTTTATTTGGTTGCCTGTGTTTGTGGGGGTATTACTCAAAAGCCTTTGCTCAGACCAATGTCCTGAAGACTTTTCCTAATGTTTTATTGTAGCATTTTCATAGTTTGAGGTCCTAAATTTAAGTTGTTAATACATTTTTATTTGATTGTTGTATATGGCAAGAGATAGGGGTCTAGTTTTATTCCTTGGCATATGAATATACAGTTTTTCCCAGCACCATTTATTGAAGAAACTATCTTTTCCCTGGTGTATGTGCTTGGCAACTTTGTTAAAAATGAATTCACTGTAGGTGTGTGAATTTATTTCTGGGTTCTCCATTCTGTTCCATTGGTCTATATGTCTGTTTATATGCTAGTACAATGCTATTTTGTTTACTATAGCTCTGTAGTATAATTTGAAGTCAGTTAATGTAATTCTTCCAGTTTTGTTCTTTTGCTTAGGATAGCTTTGGTTATTCTGGGTCTTTTGTGGTTCCATATAAAATTTAGAATTGTTTTTTCTACTTTTGTGAAGAATGTCATTGGTATTTTGATAGGAATAGCAATAAACCTGTAGATTGCTGTGTTTAATTTTATGTGTGGCTATAGTAAATAACTTTTTTTTCTTTTTATTTTTTTTGAGATAGAGTCTCACTCTGTCACCCAGGCTGGAGTGCAGTGGTGTGATATCAGCTCACTGCAGCCTTTGCCTCCTGGGTTCAAGCCATTCTCCTGCCTCAGCCTCCGGAGTAGCTGGTACTACACTTGCACATAGCCACACCTGGCTAGTTTTTGTATCTTTAGTAGAGACAGGGTTTCACCACGTTGGCCAGGATGGTCTTGATAGCCTGACCTCATAATCCACCTGCATGGGCCTCCCAAAGTGCCAGGATTACAGGCGTGAGACACTGCACCCAGCCAGAATTACTTTTTAAATTTCTTTTTCTCATTATTCACTGTTGTCATATAGATTTGCTAATTTGTTTTTTTTTTTTTTTGAGATGGAGTCTCGCTCTGTCGCCCAGTCTGCAGTGCAGTGGCGTGATCTCGGCTCACTGCAAGCTCTGCCTCCTGGGTTTATGCCATTCTCCTGCTTCAGCCTCCCAAGTAGCTGGGACTTACAGGCGCCCACCACCACGTCTGGCTAATTTTTTGTATTTTTAGTAGAGACGGGGTTTCACTGTGTTAGCCAGGATGGTCTCCATCTCCTGACTTCGTGATCCGCCCGCCTCGGCCTCCCAAAGTGCTGGGACTACAGACATGAGCCAGCTTGCCCAGCCTATATAAATAATTTTTAGGATCCAAACAGTGGAATCAAGTTCATATCATTTTATTATATAATGTTTACTTTTCTCATCTATACACTTAATTGGTTTTCACTCTAAGATTTACAGAATATCCTCTTAGAACTGCAAATGGATTTTTAGTAAACTAAAAAATCACTGTGTTAGGATTTCTCCTCACAATTTGGTCAGCCTGTTAATAAAGAAAACAAATAATGAGGATTAACAGTCTGTGGAGGAAGCACAGTTACCAAGAATAAAAATTATAGAATGTGAGAGAACAAGGCAATTTCACTGGGTGTAGAGGAGTAGTAGGAACTAGAAGACTAGGTACTATTAAATCAAATTTAGCCTAAAGCTGCCTCCTTACATATTTTGTGCTGGGCCTAAAGGTTTTACTGTACATCGTCAACTATAACAAGTGAAAGTGTAAACAGAACGTAGCCTGCACTTGTGACAATCACCGAAACCACTTGTTCTGGGCTTTTCTTTACTGGGAGACATTTTAGTACTTTCAATCTCTATACTTCAATCTCTATACTTGTTATTTGTCTGTTCAGGTTTTGGATTTCTTTCTGGTTCAATCTTGGTAGGTTGTCTGTGCCTAGGAATTTCTTCATTTCTTCCAGATTTTCCAGTTTACTGGGATATAGTTGCTCATAGTAGTCACTAATGATTTTTTAAATTTTTTCAGTATCATTTGTAATGTCTCTTTTTACACTTCTGATTTTATTTATTTGTATCTTGTCTTTTTTTTTACTTAGTTGAGATAAAGTTTTGTCAATTTTAATTACATTTTTAAAAAACCAACTTTTGTTACATTGATCTTTTGTATTTATTTCAATTTCATTTATTACTACTCTGATGTTTATTATTTCTATTTTCTACTAATTTTGGGTTTGGTTAGCTCTTGCTTTTCCAGTTCTTTAACATGCATTGTTACATTGTTTATTTTAAGTTTTACTCTTTGTAACATTGTTATATTGTTATCTTAAGTTTTTACTCTTTTCTGATCCTTTATGGCTATAAAATTCCCTTTTAGTACTCCTTTTGCTTTATCTCATAGGTCTGGATATGTTGTGTTTCCATTATCATTTGTTTCAAGAAATTTTTCAGTTTCCTTCTTAATTTCTTCATTGGTCCATCTGTCATTCAGAAGCATATTGTTTAATTTCCATATATTTTTAGAATTTCCAAAATTCCTCTGTTATTAATTTCTAGTTGTATTCCATTGTTGTCAGAGAAGATGCTTGATATTATTTCAATGTTTTGAATGTTTTAAGACTTATTTTGTGATTTACATATAGTCTATCCTTGAGAATGATCAATGTGCTGAGGAAAAGATCGTGCATTCTGCAGCTGTTGAATGAAATGTTCTATAAATATCTATCAGATTCATTTGGTCTATAGTGCAGCTTAAGTCTGATGTTTCTTTGTTGATTTTCTGTATGGAGATCTGTCCAAAGCTGAAAGTGAAGTGTTGAAGTATCCAGCTATTATTGTATTGGGGCCTATCTCTCATTTTAGCTCTAATATTTCCTTTATATATCTGAGTGGTCCAGTATTCGGTGCATGTATATTTAAAATTGTTATATCCTCTTGCTGAATTGACCCCTTTATCATTATATAGTGACCTTCTTTTAGCTTTTGTCTTGAAATCTATTTTATCTCTCTCCTTACGGTTTTTGTCTTGAAGTCGGTTAAGTATAGCAACTCCTGCTTTTTTTTCTTTTTTATTTCCATTGGCATAGAATATCTTTTTCCATCCCTTTATTTTCAGTTTATGTGTTTCTATAGGTGGAATGTGTTACTTATAAGAAACAGATCAATGCATTTTGTTTTCTGCCATTCAGCCAGTCTATGTCTTTTGACTGGAGAGTTTAGTCTATTTATATTCAATGTTATCACTGATAGTAAGAACTTATTCCTGACATTTTGTTATTTGTTTCCTGGTTGTTTTTCAGTCTTCCTTCTTTTTTCCCTTTCTGACTTCCTCTAGCGAAGGTGATTTTCTGTGGAGATATGATTTAGTTTCTTTTTATTTTTTAGTGTAGCCATTGTATGTTTTTTGATTCGAGGTTACCATGAGGCTTATAGATAATATCTTATAATTCATTATTTTAAACTAATAACACTATTGCATAAACAAACAAAAAGAAAATTCATAAAATCTCACTTTAACGTCATCCCCCCACTTCAAAACTTTTTCTTGTTTCTATTTATATTTTATTGTACTGTGTCCTTAAATGTTGTTGAACCGGTTTTTTTGTTTGTTTGTTTGTTGTTTTTTTGAGATGGAGTCTTGCTCTTTTGCCCAGGCTGGAGTGCAGTGGCGCGATCTCGGTTCACTGAAACCTTCGCCTCCTGGGTTCACGCCATCCTGCTGCCTCAGCTTCTGGAGTAGCTGGGACTCCTGACCTCGTGATCTGCTCGCCTTGGCCTCCCAAAGTGCTGGGATTATAGGCGTGAGCCAACCCACCTGTCCTGTACTTATTATTTTTGATTGGCTCATATTTAGTCTTTCTAATTTGGATAAGAGTCATTTACAAATACATTTACAGTGTTATAATATTCTGTGATTTTATATGAACTTACTATTATCACCTAATTTTCTACCTTCTAATGGTTATTTATTGCTCATAATGTTCTTTTCTTTATGATTCAAATAATCCCTTGAGTATTTCTTGTAGGATAGGTCTGATATTGAGAAATCCCTCAGCTTTTATCTTGGAAAGTCTTTATTTTTTCTTCGTGTTCGAAGGATATTCTGGTTTTTTTTTTTTTTTTTTAATCTTCAGCACTTTAAATAGGTCATGCCAATTTCTCCTAGTCTGTAAGGTTTCCACTGAAAAGTCTACTGCCAGACATATTTGAGGTCCATCGTATTCAATGTGATTATTGATAGATAAATTTTATGATCGCCGGTTTGTTAATTGTTTTCTGGTTGTTTTGTAGTTTGTTTCTTCCTATTTTACTTTCTTTTTAAGTGACTTTCCTTAATAGTAAGTTTTGATTCTTTGCTTTTTTATCTTTAATGTATATATTATAGATTTTAGCTTTGTGATTACCATGAGGCTTACAAAAAACATCTATTACACGTAACAGATTATTTTAAGCTGATACAAATTAACTTTAATTGCAATATTTTAGAAAAGTCTCTACATATTAATCCCAACTCTCCTCTGTACATTCTGAGTTTTTGATGTCATAATACACATTTTTATATTGTATATACCTTAGGAATTTATGTAAATATTATTATTTTAATAATTTTGCCTTTTAACCTTTATATTAAAGATATATGTGATTTATACACTACTATTACACTGTTAGGATATTCTGAATTTGACTGTGTGCTTACTTCTACCAGTGAGTTGCTGTTTTTGTTTTGTTTTTAACTTTCAGATGTTTTTGTGTTACTAATATCCTTTTCTTTAAGTAAGCTTGAGAAACTCCCTTTAGTATTTCTTGTAAGATAGGTCTGGTGCTAATAAATTCCCTTAGCTTTTGTTTTTCTTGAAAAATCTTTATCACTCTTTTTTTTTTTTTCTGATGAACAGATCTGATTTTTATACTATTTCTTGTGCAAATCCTATTTGGTAAATGTTCTGTCTCTTGATGGTGTCTTATAATTCATTAGGCTTCCTTTATTCTTTTTTATTGTTTTGTCTTTTTGCTGTTCTGACTGGATAATTTCAAATGTTTTGTTTTTTAACTCACTGATTCTTTCTTCTACATGAGTCTGCTATTGAAGCTTTCTATTAAGTTTTTCATTTCAGTCTTTGTATTATTTATCTCTCTGGTTCTTTTATTTTGTCTGTTTCTTTGTTCATCTGACCTTTGTGTTTATTGTTTTTCAAATTTCATTACATTTTCTATAGGTATTTTTTTTTTAATTTACCTAACTTTTTAATGAATATTATTCTGAATTCTTTATCAGTCATTTCATAGATCTTCATTTTGGAGGGTCTGTTATTGTAGGTTTATTAGTTTTCTTTGGGGGCATCATGACTACCTGATTCTTTGCAATCCTGTGTCCTTATGTTGTTGTCTAATGCATTTAAGGAGACATCTCCTTCTTCTGGCCTTTACAGATATTCTTTGGCAGGTATAGAGCTTCATTATTTATCTAGCCTATGATTATATAAGGGCCAGCTAATGATGACATTATGGAGGCAGTGCTTGCTGTGAGTTATCTAGTGAGCTGGGGGTGCTGCCATTGCTTTCATATTGTCGGGGGCTACTAGCTGAGGTCTGTTGACTGGTGAGACCACTGGCTGGCTCTGCTTTCAGGTGGAGTTGCTGGCTAAGTACTGCATAGGGTTCTGGTCAGGCCAGTCACAGGATTTATTCCCTGGCTGGATAATCTCACTCTTTGTTATCTGCAGTTTGGCAAGGGCTGCAGATTGGGCTCTGAGGTTAGGCAGGGAAATGAACTGAGGCTATGCTCCTTTGTAAGTATGAAATTAGAGATTGCTCCCCTGTCTGGGTTGACCTGTGGGGTTGGCCTTTGGCTGAGACAAATGGCTGCATGATTTCCTGGTTGAAGTAGTACTAGCAACTCTGTTTTTCCAAAATGCACAGAGGCGGCAGTCTTCCTTCCTAAGCAGGATCATTAAGCAGGCATTTTGGGTGTATGGGGCTGCTGCTTGCCTTCATGGGTCAAGTCAGTATAGCCCCTTTACTTATCTGAGACCCACAGGGTAGAAGTCTCTCTTCCTGGATGAGATCATTGGGAAGGGAGGTGGGGGGCGGTTCTGAGGCTGGGTTGAGAGGAAAGCCGTCTAGGAGCTTAAGCTAGATTGTGCTTCCCATCCTACTTCTAAATGCCAAAATGCCACCATCTCAGCTTTGCAGGTGTGTTATGAGATTGGCTGATATTTCTGATCAAGTACTGCAGCTGGCAGGAAAGCAGAGGTGCCACGAAGAACTGTGTGCTAGTCCTCTTTGTTTTTGCCTGACTCATCAGGCAGTCAAGCCATGTTGATTTTACCACTATTCCCTGTGAAGTCAGTCCTGACTGGGCTATCTGAGAATGCTAGGGAAGCTGGATTCAGTTTTGAAACTGAGTTAAGGAAACTCTCTCTGTCTGGCACTATGTTGACTTGGGGCAGGAAGTTGCTTGTTTGGAGAGAGAACCATTCCTCCTACCCTTCTAAATTCAGATTGTGTTTCATTCTGCATGCCATATGAGTATCTCAGGATTATTTCCAGAGGTTGGAGTTTTTAAAAGGATGTTCTATTTTATGGATAGTTACTAGTTGAACTTTCTTAGTTGGGCCCAAGACTTCTCACTCTAAAATCTTGCTGATGGCATTCCCATAGAAGAAGTGATTTTATTTACACAAGCACATTACATGAAACCATTGGTGGATGAGTATTCATACTTCACATAGGATTCATGTTATGTGTAGGCAATGGGTACCTTGATCTTGTGACTGTTACCTTTCTCTAAATCCATACTGTAGCTGACTTTTCTGATGTGATACTCAATTTTAAATTTTAATGAAAAGTCAACTGAGATTATTAAGCTGAGAATAAATTAGCTCTTCTTTCTATTTTAACTCTATATTGAATTTGTCTAAGAAAAAAATTTGATTAAGTAGACAGAGTTGGAGTTGACTGCCATTTAAAATATCTTTTGTAAAAAAACACTCCTGCTTATACCTTTTTTCCACCCTTTTGGAAGGTACTCTTTAATCTCATGCCTATGAGATTTTAATTGTAGAACTATTTTCTTTACAATGAAAAGATAGTTCAAATTTAGATAAATGTTAGACTAAAGCTCAAACAAAACATAATAAATTATACAGGATAAGAAGAAAGATAGATAGATAGAAGAGTAAATGACATCCTAAAATACTCTATAAGAGTGAGAAGTGCATTTTCTTCTCATGTGTGACTGCGATGATATTTTACTATTCAGACTTTTTTATTGTCTTCCTCGACATTCCTCTTAATTTTGTCAATTAATGTTTACGTCTCTTAAGAATCAACACTCACAACAGCTTATGGCCAAAAATGCCATCAAGTTTACCTTTATACCGATTTAATTTCACTTTTTCACCATCTTTTGTTTATAAGTCCTATAGAAACTAAAAACATATTAATTTTGTTTTAATGAACATAAGCATTCTGCTAGAAGTGGTTTTTTTTTTTTTTACTGAATTCAAGGCCCATTTTTCTTACTTGGTGGAACTGTCATTGTGCATATATATCACCATAGTGTATATTTGAAAAAGTATGGGTTTGAACAAAGCATTGGTCTGCTATCCACAATTGCTTCCTTTAAATTTTATTTATTTGTTTCTTGGCTTGCTTATTTACTGAAAGTACTAAAATTTGACCAGTATCTTTCAAGAGCAATGAAATACCAGGAATAATGGTTATAAAACTTTGCATATGTATTTTTATTTAATATTTCTTCTTTCTGTCTTTTCAGATGAGATCAAAATATGATCTAAATGTACCAATAATAACTTTATTATCATTTTGAAATGTGCCCTGTGGTCACATTTGTTTAATATATTTCATTTGCCAAATTTCAGGATATCATTCTTGGTAATTCCTTATGTAAGACTTTTTAATATCTCATAAATGTTTCCCTAAAATTATGTGAAATATTTTGTCTGTTAATGTCATATGCTGTTGTCTGTTGCTATAACTAAATACCTGGGACTGGGTAATATTTAAAGTAAAGAAACTTATTTCTTACCTTTCTGAAGGCTGGAAAATACATGGTATAGGGGTTATGCCTGGTGAAGGACCTTTTGCTAGTAAGGCATCTCTTCAGAGTCTCAAGGCAGTGTAGGTATCACATGGTTAGGGAACTTAGTGTGATAGTTCATGGTCTTATTCTCCTCTTACAAAGCTACTAATGTCCCACCCTCATAAACTTATTTAATTCTAATTCCCTCCCAAAGTTCCCACCTTTAATTACTGTAGTCAGATTTCCCACCCTCTTGATATTATTAAAATGGAGATTCAGTTTTAACATGAATTTCAAAAGGGACAAACAGTTAAATTATATAGCATTTAGCAATGTATTTTTGGTAGAAAAATGTGAAGAATATTTAGAATGCCACAATTAATTATCAAATAACTACACTGTACCTCAAGGCATAACAGCCCCTAAAGTAATATTAAATATTAATTTATTTAGATGTGCTTTGTCTGGCTCATCTTCTGCAATACATGAATCTGCAACATATTATGTCATTGACAACTAAGGCTATGAATGATTACCCATGTTAAGGGTCAAGATATTTGAGCATAAGTTCTAGCTTTTTTTTTTTTTTTTTTTTTTTTTTTTTTTTTTTTGAGACGGAGTCTCGCTCTGTCGCCCAGGCTGGAGTGCAGTGGCGCCATCTCAGCTCACTGTAATCTCCGCCTCCCGGGATCACACCATTCTCCTGCCTCAGCCTCCCGAGTAGCTGGGACTACAGACGCAGCGCCCGCCACCATGCCTGGCTAATTTTTTTTGTATTTTTAGTAGAGACAGGGTTCCACCATGTTAGCCAGGATGTCCTGACCTCGGGATCCACCCGCCTCGGCCTCCCAAAGTGCTGGGGTTACAGGCGTGAGCCACCTCACCCGGCCAAGTTATAGCTTTCTTAATTTCCTTGGTTTTATTTTTAATTTTAATGCTTATAAAGGTGTTGTTACGAATGCTTGACAGAAATAACTCGGACAAATTGAGGGCTCTGTGAGCTCTTATAAACAAACAACTGGAAAAATGAACACAGAGTAAATTAGTAGAGTAACAGAGAAAGTAAGCCTACTTACCCACTGCAACCTCGAGATAGCTCAGTGTAGATCTTTCAGGTAAACACAATGGTAGATACCGCCTCGGTATTCTTTACTTCTCTTTTTGTTGGGAGATTTTGTACTTATTTGACCATAGTTTTTAGGTCTTTGCAAACTTTACCTGCACAAAGGTAGAAACAGCCGCACTTATTTGAGACATTATTTTACTCCTTATTCAAAAGAAAGTCCACAGTCCAAAATTTCAATTTTATACTTGTCAGTAGCATAGTTTATCACACCTACTTCTCTTTTTATTTTTCATATCTAGCAAAACTCTCAAACTAGATAAATCTATCTATTGCATTTCCCATCTATTACATTCAGAACTAAGATAACTGTGCCCTATTGGAAAAGGTCACACAAAAGTGCAGATTGTTTCCACTTTAGATTTATGATTACCAAGCACAAATGCAATCTCAACATGACCCAAAAATTGATCTATATTTCTCTGATCTGTTTGCTCTATCACATTCCACAGGTATTTCAGACTTTTACAACTCCTTTAAAAATCTTGACTTCTCCAATTTCCTAGTTTATTTCAGTAGGTTATCTTTTCCTATCTAAGATCCATCTCTGTTGCTTGGATTCCATTCTCTACCTCTTCATGACCTTTACAGCATTGATTATTCATGCTTCTTTACATGTTTAACCTTTCTCAATGTTTATCCTTTCTCATAAAGGATCCCTTCGCCCCACTTTCTGCTCAATCACTACTACACTTCTCTCTCCGTTTCTAGTTAACCTTTGTGAAACATTATCTGCACTGTCTTTGTTATCTCGTCTCCATCTCGGGTAGAAGACCAAGCTCTGTGGACTCAGTTAATCTGTACAAAGAGTCCTCTCTAAATGTAGTTAAACATTTTTCAATCCTTAGCTTTTTGAGTTCTCAGTAGCATTCAAGATTGTTAACTATTTTAGAAAGACTCATAGTTTGCAATCAATGACCAATACTGGTTTTTTTTCCTGTCTGCTATTTTTCTGGTTAAAATTCCTCAAAGCTCAGGCCTAGGCTCTCTCTTCTTCTCACACTGTAAGCAACGTCATACATTGTTGGCTTTAAATATCATTCATTTTATGGTGTATGGTAAACAAAACCTCTCCTCTATTCCACTTATTTTTCATCTGTACTTAGATATTTCAAAGATATGTTGATGTCATTATCCTCAAACTTAATCAATAGGCTTACATATCAAATGTGATATTATTCCAATGTCAGCATCTCTTGTACGGTTGAATTATATAATCAGATACAGAAACCAGAAAGCTATGAGCTATTCAACTACTTTCTCACTCAAGTTATATAATACAGTATTAAAACTTTACTAAGTCCCTCTTGAATGTACTAAATTTTATTCATCCAAGTTTCCCCGTTGCAGGCCAAACCACTATCATCTCTCATCTGGACTACTCAATAGCTTTGCATGAATCACCTTCCAACCTACTTTTTTTATTGCAGCCAGTAAAAATTCAAAAACACAGACATTATCATCTGTTTACTCCAAAGCCTTTCTATTGTATTTAGAATAAAGCCTTTTTTTTTTTTTTTTAGAAAAAATATAAGACTCTTTATTTTCTGATTCTCTGCTTTTACTTCAAATGGTGCTGCCACCTGCTTCCCGGCACCACTGTGTTTCCTTCAGTTTCTCCCAAATGTGTCACTCTTTTTCTAATGCACTAATATGCTGATACATCTAGTCAACCTTTTCATGTGCTTTTGCCTCTGGGTGGAGCACTATTCACCCTCCTCTAAAACACACTCACAGTTTTACTTGGTAGTACATCATTCCTCAAGGCTCTCCTTAACTGTGACTTCTGCCATGTTCTCACTTCCCAGACTAGTTAAATCTTTCACTATGTGCTTTGAGACTATCTACTTTCATAGTGTCTGAGCTAATTCTGACACAATTAATCTTATTGAGTAAAGGCCTATGATTAAAAATAAGTTAGACAGAAAACATATGATCTCAGTAGACACAGAAAAAACATTTGACAAAATCCAGCATCCCTTTATGATATTAAAAAAAAAAAAAAAAAAACAACCCCTCAGCAAAATTGGCATAGAAGGGATATACCTCAATGAAAAAAAAAGCCATCTGATAGAGTTTGGCTCTGTGTCCCCACCCAAATCTCATCTCAAACTGTAATCCTCATGTATTGAAGGAGGAACCTAGTGGGAGGTGATTGGATCATGGAAGCAGTTTCCCCCATACTGTTCTCATGATTGTGAATGAGCTCTTATGAGATCTGATGGTTTTATAAGTGGCAGTTTTCCATGCTTTCTCGCTCTGTCTCTCTCTCTCCCTCGTTCTTTCTCAATGTCTGAATCTCACCTGCCACCATGTAAGATATACCTTGCTTCCCGTTAGGCTTCTGTCATGATTGTAAGTTTCCTGAGGCTTCCTCAGTTATGTGGAACTGTGAGCCAATTAAATATTTTTCCTCCTCAAATTACCCAGTCTAAGGTATTTCTTTATAGCAGTGTGAAAACAAAACTAATACAAGAAAGTTGTGCTGTAGAGAGTGGGGCACTGCTATAAAGACAATCTAAAAATATGGATGCAACTTTGGAACTAGGTAACAGGTAGAGGTTGAAACAGTTTGGAGGGCTCAGATGAAGACAGGAAGATGTAAGAAAGTTTGGAAATTCCTGTAGACTTTTTGAATGGTTTTAACCAAAATACTGATAATAATATGAACAATAAAGTCCAGGCCGAGGTACACTCAGATGGAGATGAAGAATTTATTGAGAAATGGAGCAAAGGTCACTCTTGCTATGCTTTAGCAAAGAGACTGATGGCATTGACCTAGGCGCTCAAGATCTGTGGAACTCTGTACTTGAGAGAGAGATCTGAAATTGGAATTTATGTTTTAAAAGGGAAGCCAAAAAAAAAAAGCTTCTGCATAGGAAGAAAAATAGTAATAATAATCAACAGAGTAAACAGACAACCCACAAAGTGAGAGAAAATAGTAACAAACTAAGCATCTGGCAAAAGACTAATATCAGAATCTTCAAGAAACTCAAATAAGCAAGAAGAAAACAATAACCCCATATAAAAATGGGCACAGGACGTGAATAGACATTCCTCAAAAGAAGATATACAAATGCCCAACAAACATATGAATAAATGCTCAAGATCACTCATGACTGGGGAAATGCAAATTAAAACCTCAGTGAGATACCACCTTCTCCTCCAAGAATGTCTATGATTAAAATAATATCAAAAAAATAGATGTGGGTGTGGTGAAAAGGGAACACTTTTTTACTACTGCTGGCAATGTAAACTAGCACAACCACAATGGAAAAGAGTATGGAGATTCCTTAAAGAACTAAAAGTAGAACTACCATTCAATCAAGCAATCAAAATACTGGGTATCTACCCAAAGGAAAATAAGTCATTATATAAAAAGGACACTTCCACATGCATGTTTATAGCAGCACAATTCACAGTTGCAAAAATATAGAAGTAGCCTAAATGCCCATTGACCAATGAGTGGCTAAAGAAAGTGTGATATATATGTGTGTGTGCGTGTGTATATATACATGTATCTTCACCATGGAATACTACTCAGCAATAAAATGACTGAAATAATGGCATTTGAAGTAACCTGGTTGGAGTTGGAGACCATTATTCTAAGTTAAACATTGCATGTTCTCATTTACAAGTGGGAGCTATAAGGATGCAAAGGCATAAAAATGATATAATGGACTTTGGGGTACCGGGAGGAAGGGTAGGAGTGGGGTTAGGGATAAAAGACTACACATTGGTTACAGTGTACACTGCTCAGGTGATGGGTGCACCAAATTCAGGAATCACCACTAAAGAACATATTCATGCAGCCAAAAACCTCCTGTTCCCCCAAAACTACTGAAATAAAATAAAATAAGGTCGAGAGGTGCTACAATATTTTTTCATGTAAATTACCAGGTAAATTTAACAGCCACTGAATGGGAGGGAAATCTGCGTACCTAGTAAGTCTAGAAACTTCTGAACCAATATCTGCGGTGTAACTGATTTATTATTTTCTTTTACAGTAATACAAAGGCTGATATGAACCTGAATTCTTCCCAAAGGAAGAAAACCTCAAGTATCAGAGCCCCAAGTTAGGTCTATATTTTTTTCTAATTTGTCCACCAACATTTCTCCAAAAATGAGGATGTTCTCATTTTCTCCACATCCTTCCCATTATGTACTTGCAGCTCTCCAATGATTATTATTATACTAACCTATTCATGGAAATGCTTTCATCTATTTTTTCTAATGGAAGCATACTCCCATTTTTCCATTTATTTTTTTCCACTTTCATCCAAGACATAAGTTATCCACCCTCTCCCACATCCCATTATTCAATATTTGACCTTAAATATCTCCCCCTGTCAAGATGACTGACAGCTAACACTAAGACATCAGGTGCAATACTGAATTTTTTTTCTTAAGAAAAAGATCTTGAAAAATCTTACTATACCTTTGAGTATTTCTGTGTCTTTGAATATTCTTTGCCTTAACTCCCTGTAGGACTAGAAACTCTTAACTCTCCAAATTTCCATATAAAATGTGCATTCTCAAGATTGTGAACATTAAGCAGAATATATACTTTATAATTTGACCTCTGTTATTTAGGGAGGTGTTCACATTTTTAAATATGTAAAACCAAGTGGAAATGTGAATGCAGGAGTATACCAACACTAATAAAATATTTCTTCTTCTCAATACAAAATTTCTCAACATTTTTCTGGAAACTGTTCTTTGGAAACCCTACCGTAAGCCCTCAATCCTTTTTTTTTTTTTTTTTTTTAATTTTAATAAAAGACCTTGCCTTTACTTAAAGTTACTTAATGCTAGGAAAATAATGCCTTTGTTGTTCCAAACTTTTTATATAAGGAAAGTATAAAATGCATCTTTTGTTGCCTATATAAATTGAAGGGTGCTTTTGAAATGAACTCTTGACAGTTTAAACTTCTAAACTTTAACATTTGTTCAGAATTAAAAAATATGAATATAGTGACATGTAAACTCATTGTTCATAGAACGGTATATTAATTGTGACTGACCCAAAGCAATAACATACGTCTAACAAACCGAACTATATTAGCAGCTGAGTTAAATCAAATGTAAAATGTTTTTCAGGACATAGGCATGGTCAAAGACTTCATGTCTAAAACACCAAAAGCAACAGCAGCAAAAGCCAAAATTGACAAATGGGATCTAATTAAACTAAAGAGCTTCTGCACAGCAAAAGAAACTACCATCAGAGTGAACAGGCAACCTACAGAATGGGAGAGAATTTTTGCAATCTACTCATCTGACAAAGGGCTAATATCCAGAACCTACAAAGAACTCAAACAAATTTACAAGAAAAAAACAACCCCATCCAAAAGTGGGCAAAAGATATGAACAGACATTTCTCAAAAGAAGACATTCATACAGCCAACAGACACATGAAAAAATGCTCATCATCACTGGCCATCAGAGAAATGCAAATCAAAACCACAACGAGATACCATCTCACACCAGTTAGAATGGCGATCATTAAAAAGCCAGGAAACAACAGGTGCTGGAGAGGATGTGGAGAAATAGGAACACTTTTACATTGTTGGTGGGATGGTAAACTAGTTCAACCATTATGGAAAACAGTATGGCGATTCTTCAAGGATCTAGAACTAGATGTACCATATGACCCAGCCATCCCATTACTGGGGATATACCCAAAGGATTATAAATTATGCTGCTATAAAGACACATGCACACGTATGTTTATTGCAGCACTATTCACAATAGCAAAGACTTGGAATCAACCCAAATGTCCATCAGTGACAGATTGGATTAAGAAAATGTGGCAGATATACACCATGGAATACTATGCAGCCATATAAAAGGATGAGCTCATGTTCTTTGTAGGGACATGGATGAAACTGGAAACCATCATTCTTAGCAAACTATCACAAGAACAGAAAACCAAACACCGCATGTTCTCACTCATAGGTGGGAACTGAACAATGAGATCACTTGGACTCAGGAAGGGGAACATCACACACCGGGGCCTATCATGGGGAGGGGGGAGGGGGGAGGGATTGCATTGGGAGTTATACCTGATGTAAATGACGAGTTGATGGGTGCAGCACACCAACATGGCACAAGTATACATATGTAACAAACCTGCACGTTATGCACATGTACCCTACAACTTAAAGTATAATAATAATAAATAAATTTTTAAAAAACAACAAAAAAAAAACAAAACAAAAACAAAAAAAAAGTTTTTCTTTAAAAAGGGCAAGTTCTCAAAAATATGAGAAAAATAGGATTTCAATATTTCCCAATACTCCCATTTTTAAGTTTTTCCCTCTTTCTTCATCAATGTCTTGGGCACTTTATTTCACACTTCTAAGTGAAATTTTAAAATTTGCAACATGTTCAGTAAAGTGCACTAGTTACAGGGATACTAGATAATGTATTTTTTTAAGGAGTATACATTTATCATCAGTACCCAAATCAAAAACAGGCTTCAAAATCTTTCATTTCATTCACTGAAATAGCTTAATATTGAATGCCTTAGTCTTTCTTTGTGCAACCTCCTTTAATTTTTTGCTAGGCCATCTGTTTTTCTTATTTTTGCCTATATTATCCCCAGTCTAGAATTTTCTAACTTACTCCTTCATTTGATTTACTAATTAAAACACACACTCACATACAAGCACACACAGTAATATAGTAAATACGTAAAAGAATGGGGGTAAAGGCTAAAAGATAAATGGCTGCAGAGATAAGCATTAGAAATATACCAGTATGCGGGCTGGGCTCTGTGGCTTATGCCTATATTCCCAGCACTTTGGGAGGCGTGGATCACCTGAGGTCAGGAGTTCGAGATCAGCCTGATCAATATGGTGAAATCCCATCTTTACTAAAAATATAAAAATTAGCCAGGCATGGTGGCATGTACCTGCAAGTCCCAGCTACTGACAAAGGAGAATTGCTTGAACCTGGGCGGCAGAGGTTGCAGTGAGCCTAGATTACGCCACTGCACTCCAGCCTGGGCAACAGAGTGAAACTCTGTCTCTAAATAAATAAATAAATAAATATGGGGTGAAATGTATAATTCAAGGGCATTAGGAGATAACAGATCTTTTAAGGGGAATTAACTAGCCTACCACAGATGGGGATAAGGCAAGAGGTTGAAAGGTAAAGGTTTCAAGGTCACAGGTGATACATGAATGACCCCTGTACTAAGGAAATACAGGACATTTTTAGAGTATGGAAGTTATATTTATGGAGAATTTGAGACTGAGAACATATAGCATCCTGCCTTTACCTTGGGCTTGCTATAGAAATAAAAATTTATCCACTTAAAGTTACCAGCAGATAGGAATAACACTTCGTATTTCATACACTTATAATGTTCGGCATATAGTTTTTAATCCAAATTCTTCTGTTTAGAAATTCTTTGAGGAACCAAGAAAAATAAAAGCCCCATTTTGCAAAGAGAACAAATAAGGCTCTCAGAACTTAACTAATGTGCTAAAAACCAGTCAGCCAGTAAAACTTGGCCAAGTCCACTGATTCAATGCCTCCCCCTCTAGCATATACAATTTTAATATATCTCAGATTTTTCTACCTTCTCACACATTGTCGGGTCTCTGAGAAATGAAGTATCACAAATGATCTGCGTAAAATCAAAGCCATAACCCTGTGATTTCAAAACACAAAGAGAATGCTGCCGATCATCTGTGAGTTCCAGAGTTAGAGGCATTCAAATCTTTCAATTTCATGAGAATGACTCCACATTCTGTCGTTTAGATAATTAAGCTTTTCTCGAAGGTAAGAAAGCAAGTCCACATCTGTAGAGGGAGGATAGGATTTGACAGTGGAGCTGCTGGTTCCTATTTCTCAGGACACAGCACACTCACTTTACATGTTTCCGACCCTTTCATGAAAGCACACATAAACCTTATACAAATGTCATGCTTTCTGAAAAGTAAGGATTATTTTAAAGGTAAAGAATAGAATCCTGAATTTCCTATCTCATTTGAGTAAAATGCTGCCTCCAATTAAAGAAACTATTAAAATTTGAAGGAACATGGAAAACACGGGGAATAAGTCACCATATATGTACAAAATGCCATCTCTCCTTAACATATTTAGGCTCTTGTCTTTAAGCATTTTCTTTCTATCTAGTAACTTAGAAATTGAAAGCACAATAGCACAGTGGACATGGTTGTTAATGTGTTATTCTTCTATCATTTTCTGTAACTGATTAACGGGAGAAGAGTAAAAGGTTAATTTTCTAATTACATACTCGCCCAAGGTAAATTATGTACGTTATCATGTTCATTGACACAGTATAATGGGCATTTTATGGAAAAATGATTTTCTCTGAAGCTACGAACAATCAACAGTATATTTTTAGGAAGCAAGTACTTTAGGAAGTACAAAAAGCAAGCCAGTACTAGCAGGCAAGCCAGTGAAAAGACCTGCCTCCACCAAAAAATTTGTGCGCGAGCAGGTTTTGCCTTCAAAGCAAATTGTGGTGATTCCAAATCATTCAGTCCAGCCATGTGAGTCAAGTATAGGTTGCAGAATTGGACCTGATTTTGACTCCTGACTTTTTCCATTAATCACATGACATAAATATATTTTATATGTCTAAGCATTGACAAATTCATTGATAAGTGGAAATAATTATTGTGAGAACATAATTACATGCAGAAACACAGTGATGTATGTATAGCAAGTAATGTATAGCAAGTGTCTATCACACATACTCTCAATACATTATAACTGCGATCATGAGTCATGAGAGAAGTTGAAATTAGGAAGTGAATTGTGGTGTTAAGTACATCCTTAATTAGAAGTGTCTGTGTAAATAGAATCTTCCCAGATCATGTCCCCATTTAGTTTTCTTTTTGTGAGGAAAGAGTATTGGAGATAGATATAGATTCCTGTGATATTTTTATTACTTTACTGAAATAGAACTGATGTTCACAAATACTTATATTTAATGTATACATTTTTATAAGTTTGTACTTATGTCTACGTTTGCGCTACGAACACCATAATCAAGGTACTAAACCTATGCATCACCTCCAAAAATTTCCCTGTGTTTGCGCGCGCGCGCGCGTGTGTGTGTGTACTTTTCTTGAATTTTGCTTTTGTGGTTAGAACACCTAACATGAGGTCTATCCTCTTATATTTTAAAGCACACAACACCATACTAGCTATAGGTATGATGTTGTGTAGCAGATTTCTAGAACTTATTCATCTTGCATAACTGAAACTTTATACCCACTATGTAGCAATTTCCTATTTTCTTCTCTCCCCAGCTCTTGGCAACCACCATTTTATTTGCTCCCTCTATGAGTTTGACTATTTTAAGTACCTCATAAAAGTGGAAAGGCTTGTTGACATTGGTCTTGGCAATGATTTCTTAGATTTTACACCAAAAGCACAGGCAAAAAAACCAAAAATAGACAAGTACGACTACACCCAACTAAAAAGCTCCTGCACAGCAATCAATACATTGAAAAAGCAATCTACAGAATGGGAAAACATATTTGCAAACCATCTATTTGATAAGGGGTTATTATTTAAAATATATAATAAACTCCCATGACTCAATAGCAAAACAAACAAACAAACAAACAAAAAACCGTAAAACCAAGAAACTCTGCTTTTTAAAAACGGGGCAAAGGATGTGAATAGAAATTTCTCTAAAAAAGACATAAGGTTGGGCACGGTGACTCATGCCTGTAATCGCAGCACTTTGGGAGGTCGAGGCAGGAGGATCACCTGAGGCAAGGAGTTCAAGACCAGCCTGGCCAACATGGTGAAACCCTGTCTCTACTAAAAATATGAAAATTAGCTGGGCATGGTGGCAGGCACCTGTAATACCAGCTACTCTGGAGGCTGAAGTAGGAGAATCATGAACCTGGGAGGCGGAGGTTGCAGTAAGCTGAGACCGCGCCATTGCACTCCAGCCTGGGCAACAAGAATGAAACTCCATCTCAAGAAAAGACATACAAATGTCCAACAAGTATATGAGAGGCTGTTCAACATCATTATCCATCAGGGAAATGCAAATTAAAGCCACAATGAGATATCACCTCCTACCTGTTAGCATGACTATTACCAAGAAGATAAGAGATAAGTGTTGGTGAGCGTGTGGAGAAATCAAAACCTTGATATACACTGTTGAGGGGAATGTAGAATGGTGTAGGCGCTATGGAAGACAGTACAAATGTGCCTCAAATAATTGAACATAGAAATATCATATGGTCCAACAATACTACTTTGGGGTATAAATCTAAAATAATTGGAATTAGGATATTGAAGAGATATTTACCCCCTATGTTCATTGAGCATTATTCACAATATTCAAGATATGAAAACAGCCCAAATGCCCATCTTCATATAAAGGGAGAAAGAAAACCTGGTGTGTGTAAATACAATGGAATATAATTCAACCTTATAACAGAGAAAAATCCTCCCATTTGTGACAACAGGAATGAACCTGCAGAACACTACGCTAAATGAAGTGAATCAGTCACAGAAGGACAAATACTGCATGAATCCATTTATCTGAGGTATTTAAAATAAACTGATAGAAGAGAATAGAATGAGCTCACAGCATTTATATGAAAAACAGAATCATTAGGATAAAGTATTTGGACCTTTAGATCAATTAGTTTGTAAACCTCAGGCAGACTCCCAAGTCTCTTTAGGATCCATCCTCTGGTGCATCCACTCAGACTTTCTGGGGAGTAGTCATGTTTAAAAGAACATAAATGAGGACAACTTAAATAAGTTTATTACAGAGAAGCTCAAGAAGTTTGGTGAAAGAAAGCCCAAGACCAAAAGTGAAGTCCCAGTGTTTTAGGCCCATTTTTGAACCCTTTCTAGCACAAAACAACCACACCAATGGATTTCACACATTTCAAATATTGTTCCAGCTTCATTCCACTTTTATTATTAACCTTAATATGTGATTTAGGGAGTTTTTTATTTAACATTGTCAATGAAAAATGATAAACTAGGGAAAAAGTTACTTGTCCATTTTATGAATATTTTCCTATTTCCTGAAAAAAATATTTTATAGCATATTGTCTTGCATATTTATGCAGAATAGATTCACCTTTAACAAAACAATGGAAGGTGGTGACAATAGTGTGAGATTTAGAATAAGACCTGGGTTCAAATATTACTTTCTCTGTAAATTTGGGCAATGGCTTAACCTCTCTGAATCACAGAGAGGTTTCCTTACTCGTAAAATGAAGATAACAGCAATACTGGAGGGTTGTTAGGATGATTAAATATTAACATCAGCGAAAATCCTGGCTCAATCCCTGACCAATTGGAACCACTGAACCAATAGATTTTTGAGTAAATTAATAAATTATTTTAATCACCTTCTATTTACATTTTTGGTGAGAACCTCTTTCCCTAGGTTTATGAAGATAGACAAACACCTGAGTGGACAGATAAAGATTCACAGAAGTTGATGTGGGTTGGCTCTGTGTCCCCACCCAAATCTCATCTTGAATTGTACTCCCATAATTCCCATGTGTTGTGGGGAGGGGAACCCAGTGGGAGATAATTTGAATCATGAGGGTAGTTTCCCCTATATGGTTCTCATGGTAGTGAATAAGTTCCACAAGATCTGATGGTTTTATCAGGGGTTTCTGCTTTTGCATATCCCTCATCTTTTCTTGCCACCACCATGTACGAAGTGCCTTTCAACTCCCGCCATGATTCTGAGGTCTCCCCAGGCATTTGGAAATATAAGTCCAATTAAACCTCTTTTTCTTCCCATTCTCTGGTATGTCTTTATCAGCAGTGTGAAACAGACTAATAGGGAAGTTCACTGATTACACATTTTCACAGCCAGGAGGAGGAAGACACCATAGGCCAGGCATATACAAGGCTTGCACTAGGGGAACAATGTGAGCAACCATGGGCTGTAGGAAACAGGCTACGTAGTATTAAGAGACTGAGGTGTCCCTGGTTTTTATGAGAGTATATTATTGTCATATTTGAATAATTTTTCAGGCTGGAAGGGAACCCTTTCAGGGATGAGCAGGAACTATACCTCCTCCATTTGAGAAAAAGGGTTGTTTGGCTAGGGTACCTTATTTACAGGAACAGAATGAAGAGAGAATTTTCAGGGTAGGCAATTTGAGGTCATCCTTATTTCTCCAGATGGAAAAGCAACATACACTATTGAGCCTTAGTTTTAGGCCTTACAGTACAGTAACAAAGCTTAATCTCCCTGTGATCATTTTATCGCCCTTTTTCCTTGAAAGGAAAAAATGAAAACACTATCAGGATATTTATATTTTTCAAAATGTCTAACAGTCACATAGATGGTATTATAATCAATCTGATGATAATTTTAGGCCCAAAAGGATGAGGAGAAGAGAAGAATTATTCAAACCAGAGACGTCTTGGAAACCATCTGGAAAGCTGCATTAAATGATGGTGCTGACTCTATTGATCTAGTTTTGAATTAATATTACAGGCTTAGTAGTAAATGGGTAGGGAAAAAGCAGATAAATGGCAATGTTGGTGCAATTTAATTATTGGCTTGCTAAATTAAGGTAATTTTCCCCCTAAATCTTAAAAAAGTAATAAATGTATTTTCAAACAATCAAGAATAACAGAATAGTAAAAAAGCAAAACAAAACAAAACAAAAAATACTATCTGCTGATGACCAGCAGACCCCATTACATCCAATGCACATGGACCTTCACCTTTTGCCCTTTTGTCTGAAATTGACCTGGTCTACTTTCTTCAACTACATGGTTAGAAATTTCATCAAAAAATCTCATTTAATTCACCTACATATTTCATTTCTAGACTTACATTTTGCCTAATATTTTGCAGTTATGAATATTATAGGCAGTAATTGTTTTAGATCAAACTTCTTATTTTGACAGTTATTCTTTTTAACTCCAAGATCTCCCATCATTAGAGATCTCCCATCATTAGTTAAGCAGCAGGAACTATTTTATTTCTGCCTAGGTTTAAGAGTATGAAAAAGAGAAATAACAGAGTTCAGTTTCAGGCTTTTGTAGACTTTGTAGAATCTATAGGAAGAAAAAAGGGTCCAGTATTTATAGGTTAAGAGTTACAGAGCTAGTTCCAACTCAAAAACCTTACACTGCTGCTTGCTAGAGTGAGAAATAGTAGGCATGTGTTTAGATTAAAAACTGTCTGGATTTCTGAGAAAGTGTCCTATGCGTACTTCTACTCCTATTTCCTACCTCTACCCCAGTCGAGGAGCTGTGTTTAAATATAGTTTATATCTGATATAAAGAATATGTGCATTTGAAACGCAGAAGACACTTAGACCACCGACATCAGTCAAGGACAAGACTGAACAATGGTAACAACCTTCTGAGTAACATCTCAAAAGAGTCCAGGATGAACAGGTAACACCAGGCGATACAGGATGTCCTTTCCCCAATTTATGGACAACGCAAGCATTGCCTTCCTCTACTTTGATTTGGTGTACAAGTAAAAGTCAAAAGGAAGCAGCAAACACTGAATTGACTCAATTAAAACCAAGAATCAAGCTCATAAACTCAGGAAAGACACAATTCATCTTGAATCTTCCAGGTTAGGTTGCTTTCACTGAGTAAAAATGAAAGTTTAATTTTACTAAATTGTTTAGTTATTTTGTAGAACTTCTTAATGACGACTGCATGGATAATGTCATTTCTAAAATATTGTATTTTATCTTAAAGTTAATAAAAACACAACACAAAACAAAGAAGCACCCCACACGTGAAATAGTTTCTCTTAAATATGGCGCTATACCCTGTATTTGATGTTTTCTCCTTAGATAGTCCACAATTTTCTCAATAACAATTACTTTGTGAGTCAGCTCATGATGATGCAGGCTGCTAGTTCTTCCTGGCTTTGAGATAAATGAAAATGTATCCGAGCGAGCATCCAAAAGTCTTCCCAAATCACAACAACATACAATGGCAAATGATAACACTAGGCAATGAGCCCTTTAATATGCCAGACACATTTGAAGTACTCTTGGTTAATCTTCATAATAATACGATGAAATAAATATTATTTTGTCCTTTTACAGATGAATAAAGTGAGGCAACACATTATTCATTAACTTGCTAAACAGTCAGTCTGGCTCTTGAACATAGTTTCTTAATCCCTAAACCATACTCTCTCTTCAGTTCAACATACATCCTAATTGCCATCAATTAAAAACCCTGAGTTGTATTTAATAGATTCCAGCTGGTAACTGACCACACCTAAGGGATATATTATATAATTTAATTCATCAGCTGAAGTGAAATGACTTTTTAAAGAATAATATGAAAATTATTAGGAATGTTTCCTAATCATTGTAAAATCACTAATACTAATTTTATATTAGAATCTGAGAGCCAGTGAAAAATATGGTGACTATGCCCATGCAATTTAGCAGGGATCACATTAAATCTAATCCCTAATCTCTTGATTTTTGCTACAATAAATTTTCTGCCAATAGCTATTATTATCTGCAAAGATATTAAGGTTGAATAAAATGTTCTGTTTGCCTTTATAGAAATCAAAATCCAGATGAAAAGAAGAACATATACACAAAGAATATCAGTAAACTGCTATGTGTAATCCATTCAGAATTATATATATAATATATATAATAGATATATATTAGATACATTATTATTATATATTATATATTAGATATATAAGAGACATATATAATTAGAAATCCATTCAGAATTTTATATGTGTGTGTGTATGTATATGTGTGTATATATGTGTGTGTGTGTGTGTGTATATATATATGGGAGAGTTGTTAGATTTGAGTTGATATGATGAAAAAAAAACAACCTGGACTATGGCAGAAACAGTGTAATAGCTCCTTACCAGCCAACTCATTTGCACTGGATGTGCTCTAGCCAAATCAGTTGCAGAATAATTGGAATATTTATTTAAGATGGCCATCTGTAGATTGTACTGAACAGTTCTCCCATTACTGCTGTTGCCTTAGTTACTATTTTCACCAGCATGTTTTATTTTAAGACAGTCTCCATCTTCACATATTTTTGTTTTCTAAAATTCACTTAGAGACGATGCCCGCTTTAGATGCAATGTGTTCATGAAGACTGGATCTTAAAGTGGATCAGTCAGGCAAAATCTGGAGTGCATAGGCTTGGACTGTGGTTAGACTCATCTGTTCAAAAACTGATGAAAGTTACTGAACAAAGCAGTAGACATTACAAGAAGTGTAGTACAGGCTATTAGGAACTTTTGATCCAACAGAATAGTTAAATAAACTACTGCTTACATTTATATTTGAGAGTCAACCTATGTCTATTCTTTTATAACAGATTTTTGCTGTTTTCATAGTTCCTATACCAGGTTGAAAAACTAATATGGGATAGGATTTTATCCTCTTGCAACTATAATATTGCAGTCTCACTATTCTTCTAGAAGATAGAAATTATTGCTTGCAAATGACAGAAAAAATCTAATTTATAGAAGTGAGCTTAACTGATACCACATGGAGCTGAGATCAGTCCAAATTACCAACCAACAGAATTTTGAGCAAATCAGCATTTATGATTTTCAGCCAAAAAGGTTGGAGTAGAAAGAAGAACACTCAAAGAAGTAAAAGAAACAACCTAATTAGCATCCCCCTAAAAAGCAAAAAAATAGAACAAAATAAGTGCAAAATAGTTTGGTAGAAATAAAATTTCTAATACATAGAAATAAGTGGAATAAATGTAAAAAACTCAAACAATCTAGCTAGAGTCATGATGAATATCTCAGTAAATGTAATTATTTGTGAAATATCAAAATAATTACATTCAAAATTATTTTGATATTTCACAAATAATTACATTCAAAATTAGGAACATGACAAAGATGCTTCCTAATACTTGGGCCATTCCTAAAATGAAGAGAAACAGAAAGGAAGGATATAAAATGATGAATCAAATCAAATTACAGTAAGCCGTCTCTCGATATAAGGTCAGATCCCAAGAAATTCTTGGACAACAGAGTGAGACCCTGTCCCTCTAAAAATATAAATAAAATTAAAAAAGATACCACTCTTGGCCGGGCGTGGTGGCTCATGCCTGTAATCGCAGCACTTTTAGAGGCCGAGGCGGGTGGATCATGACGTCAGGAGATCAAGACTATCCTGGCTAACACGGTGAAACCCCATCTCTACTAAAAATACAAAAAATTAACCGGGCATGGTGGCGGGTGCCTGTAGTCCCAGCTACTCGGTAGACTGAAGCAGGAGAATGGTATGAACCCAGGAGGCGGAGCTTGCAGTGAGCTGAGATTGTGCGACTGCACTCCAGTCTGGGCGACAGAGCCAGGCTCCATCTCAAAATAAAATAAAATAAAACTAAGAGAAAATATGTAATATGGTGGGGAACTTGAAGGCAAACATATTTATTTTCCTAACACTGTAGTAGGTATATAGTACCCTCCACTATTTTCAGTTATTTTCTTTAGCCAGATCCATAAGGAGATTATATTTTCCTGATTATGTAATTTTTTGGCCAATGAAATACTAGCAGTAATGATTTGTACCATTTCTAAGGTGAATTATGTGAGATCTGGTGTGTGCTTCTCTATGTCCTTTCCCCTACCATTATAAATACTGAAACTTACTGGAGACACAGCAATATAATAAGTCGATGGAGGCTCTATATGTCTGTGCCTTCAAGAAACTATAGTAAACAGAGCTAAACATTATATGAATAACAAACATGTTATTCTTAGGCATGGAGAGTTTGATTCCTTTGTTATCGCAACAAATAAACCAATTGTATTCTAATCTACTGTCATGGTGAACACGATCATTAGAATGTTTCCAAGCCTATTTTATACACTTACACTTCTCACTGAATGATGCATAGGCCAAGACTTCTCTTCATCTGTGAAATATTTTCTCTAATTCACTTCAAATTCAGCCCACTACAGTCACCATAACAACCAAGACCTTACACCAAACAATGAGAACTCCCTGGAATCAGGGGGAGGGAGAAAGAGCACACTTTTCTTTAGAAGTCTCACCACCATATTTAGTTTCCTAAAGGAGTCTTCTGAGGTCTTGTAACCTCAAGATTAGCCCTATATTAGCCCTGAATGAACACATATAGGTGAATTCTTGAGTTCTCTGAATCCTAGCAATTGAGATACATAAATCCTACATGACAAAGAATGGAAAAGTAAAGACTGTGTTTGTGCCATCCTTTATTAATTCCAAAGGGGGTTAGAAAGCAATAATGAACCCAAAATATATCCATATTACATTTGTTTTTAAGTAGATAATTCAATTTGAAAAAAAATGTATTCTGGTAGCCTTTGACTAATAAAACTGAAGGGTGCAGGAGAATCATATCAGTCTGGCTTAAGATTTCTATATCTTTAAGTCAGAAGAATGCAGTTAATTCCAATTCTGTGTGTGTGTATGTAGATAGATTCATATATATATAGATATGACTATCTATAGATTCATATATATATGAATCCCACATATATATGATACACACACACACACACACACACACACACGTATACAGAGAGAGAGAGAGAGAGGGATTAAGAGAGCTACGTTTTCTAAAACAGGGATAGTTTATAAGAGCCCAGCCACTGACTAGCATGTTTAATTCAATATGACTGTTGCCTTTATAAGAAGATGTTTTAAAGGCAGTGGTAGAATGCCACGTGATGACAGAAGCAGAGATTACAGTTATGAAGTTGTAAGCCAAAAATGCGATAGATTACTGGCAACAGCACAAACTGAAACTAACATTCCTGGTTACTGAGAAGTTTCCTAAAAAATGGAATTCACATATGAAATTAGTGCTTGAAAAATAAAATATATTAAGTAAATTTTCTGCGTTAATTTTAATTTTTTCCCTGCTCTGGTCCATAAGGACAAGTAAGTATATTATAGACCATACTAGATTTTATTACTTCCTTAATAAAGCAGTACATATGTAAAATTCTAATCCACACTGGTTTTTTATTATTTTCTTAAGTTACTTTTGTGCCTATTATTTATTGATTATCCACTGTGTGCTAGACATATAGGTGGGGAGAAGGGAATAAAGAATAGCCTAGTTATCGAAGAATCTTTAGCAAGAAGGTGTTAAGTGTTAATATATATTATTTCTAGGTGATTATTATTTTTTCAGTGTTCCACAGTTGTGACAATAACCTACTGTATATACATAATCCCTCTGGGTCACTCCACATCATTCCCATGGGACTTGAGGGCCAAAGGGAATTCATTTGAGCACGAAGCTCATGCTTCCTGTTTCACTATGAATAATAAAGCTCATGGTCTCTGATCCAGGAGTTTCACATCTTCTGCCAGCATCCATGATATTGTGAGGCTAATTTGTTAGCTTGGAAATAGGGAAAACTAAAAGAATTTTCACAGGTCCTGAGATAGAAAGGTAGAAGAAATTCATCTTAGATGCTTTGTAGCTTCTAAACGACCTAAAAACAGAAATTCATCAAAGTAAAAGTCAGAGTAGGTCTACGTTGTGCAAACTCATAACCTAATCGTATAATTACAAATTATTTACCTTAGGGAAAGTGAAGAATTTACACATAGACATAGACATAAAAATAATTTTATAATGGTTTTATAGCAGTATTTCAGATAGTTCTACTTTGATCAAGGGAGTCAGTAAGAAAATCCCTGGCTTAGGCAAATTGTGGTTCATTCAAGATCTGATACAGGCCACTCCCTAAGAGATTTCAATACTCCTACACAAGATATTATTATTTTTTTTTAAGACAGAACCTTGTTTTGTCACCCAGGCAGATAGCAGTGGCACGATCTCGGCTTACTGCAACCTCCACCTCCTGGATTCAAGCGATTCTCCTGCCTCAGCCTCCTGAGTAGCTCGGAATACAGGCGTGCACTACCATGCCTGGCTATCTCACAAAATATTCTTTCTCATACTACTGTTTCCAATATTTAATCCTAGTTCAGATCCAAGTCTTTAATCACTCATCACGCTGTCTCTATCATCTCAAGTTTCCCTTATGACCATATGCTTTAATTTAGTCTTGGTTATACAATGCACTCTCATCCTTTTTAGGACTCAGTATTCTTTAAACTCTGAACTTGATACCACCACCAACAGAAAACATGATCAGTTTTAGTATTATAATCAGTTCATTTCCTCCACCACAGTGAATGATTAGAATAGTTGTTAGCTTCCTAAAACCAAAACTTTTATATTTGTAACAAATTGAAGAAAAAAAAATAACACAAGTTTAGATTCCTCCTTTCCTCAATATTTGGACCAAGAGATTCTTGTAATCTTAGTTTCTTCCCTCAAAACAAATGCATCTAGAAATAAATATAATTATGGTGACAAGTCGCTATAGTTCCTTAAGTTTTAGACTGACTCTTTCTGGATACATGCTGCAGGTTCTTCTTCTAGAGCATGCTAAAAATGATCAGGTTTCAAGCACTATTTCAGCAAGCCACACACTAGTGAAGGCAGATCACATTTGTGATGAGGATTTGGTTCTTTCTTGAATATCTGTCTTCAATAGCAGTCATTACATACAAAAGACTACTTGCTTGTAATTGAATCCCACCAGCCCTAACCCCTGCTTTGGCACATCTGAAAAATGGATTTCCTCTCTTTGTTTAATTTATTCCTTAATCCCACTCATTGTAAGAGAGAGTATGAGATGGGGGGAAGTATGGGTAGTTTATATGTTTATCTTAGAGAAGCAGTGTTTAAGCATGTATTTTATATTAATTTTTTTAAAAACAAACATCATTGCATAATAAAAATAATGAAGACTGTTAGGATTCTAAGGGTAGAGAGTTTTAAGAGAGCAGAATAAGCTTGGAAGAATCATTCTTAAAAATATGCCAGTCATTTCTAGAACAACTATATTTTGTAATGAACAATAATGAAAGCCTACTAAAGTAATAGCATTAATTTCCGCAGTAACACTCAGGGCTTAAGATCAGAGCATTGTAAAGAAAGAAACAGAGTGTCAAGTAAATTGAGAATTTTAAGGAAGAAGTAAGGTTGTTTTTCATTTTCTGGAATCCTTGACCAAGAATGGATAGTAAAATAAGTGAAAGAGGAGGAGAGAGAATGATTTGAAGTAACTGGAATGAATTGGTTAATTGAAGTTTACTGAGATATTTAAGATTTTGAACTAGTGTAGACAAAATAGTTCTTCTCTTTATGGGAAGGTGTGAAGAACAATGTGAGATTTAGAAAGCAGAGTAACCATAGAGATGGCTGTCACTGGAGTTGCAAAAGTGAGTATGTGTCAGTGTTTCTGCATGTGCATGGAATGGGGGAAAGATAAAAACATATTTTTCTGGGTATAAAGATAGAATTCTTCATTTACTTTTTGTTTTGTTCTACCCTTGTCATAGTATCTAATCTATGAAATTAAGAGAATGAACAAAAGTCCCTTGGGAATTTTTGCATCTAAGCATTAGCTCTAATTTAGTCTACTGAAAGAAGCCATAAAATGCAAGTGCTTGCTGGTGTCACCCAGGCAGTCCCTAGTGTTACTGTAGAAAGTTAGAAACTACACAAATACAACTCTTGCTTTCTGCAGCCAGGATAATCTGCAGTTTATATACCTCTCTAGATGATCTGGAAATTTTAGAACTTCTATTGGATTAAAGTTGAGGATCTTGTGCTCTTGGAAAACTTGTAATCTATATCAAAGTCATTAACATAATAACAATTGTTTTATATTGATTTGCTTACGGGACTTCATTAAATTATTCCACAAACCCTACAGCATTGCCCACAACATAAAAATCTCAGAACAGATTAATTACTCACTCAAGATTGCACAGTGATAGAGCCGTTTTTAAATTGAAAGGTCAATCAGTATTTATGCTCCTAATTACAACACTCTACTGTTTCAATCAACTTTACTATAGGATAAGAGCTGAGAGTCAGGAAATGTATTTTGAAGAAAGACCATCATCTCTATAGTCAGACAGATTAGCTCCAAATCCTAATTCCATTTATACTAACTGGGTCATCATAAGCAAGGTTACAAATTGATTCATCCTTTCATCGTTTATTTATTTCTTCACTCATTTATATAGCTATCCCATAATTCATATTGCTTATGTAGATAATGATAGCTATTGAGCATCTACTCTTTACCAACACTAGGCTTAAACATTTTGAATATCAGTTGATTATCTCAGTTAACAACATGGGAATGCTGATAACTATTTTACAATGTTTTGTAAGGATTAAATAATCAAACATAAAAATGTAGCTAGTATTGTATCTAGCCTATAGCATACACTCAATAAAAGGTAAATATTTTTAAGTTATTATTATTACATGATACACTCATTAGCATTATACTATGTATGTGATGAAATGACTAAAATAACATTTTTAAGTCTGCCTAGGAAATTTCTTTATTCTGACCTATTGGAAAGGAAGTAAGAGTATATAGAAATATAAATTGCCAGAAGAAAATCCCAAATAGAGGATGAAAATGTCCAAACTCAGTATACTTAGATTTAGCACAGATGAAAATTATTTTTCTCAAATCCAAAGGTATATGATGTTATAAAATCATCTTTAAAACCAATAATCAAAGTTCCAGAAAATTTTCTATGGGAGAAGATTCAGTAGTGATAGAAATTAACAGTTTATGGAAAAAATTCATGTTAGGAGGTGAGTTCATCATAGAATATTTGAAAGCCCTTGAAAGCACATATTTTGTTTTTTCAGAAGTAAAATAAAGATTAATGAACAGCATATAAATATTAAATCATAAATTAAAAATACTGGCTATATTAAAATATTTCTGTGTAGCATCTCATATTAAAACTCTTCAAGGTAAGTACCAAAGGGATATATATATACACACATATATAACTATTTTCTTAAATATTCTTGATTGTGTAGTATCTCATTTACAGGATTAGTAAAAGTTTCAAATTTTTAAACTCAAATTCCCTTAGTTAACTCTATGTTGTTACTCAAAATGACTTTTTATTAGAGGATAGACTATCAAAATTTTCATGCATAGAATGCAATACTTCATGTAAATACCTTTATGAGCTATACTACAAGGCTACAGTAACCAAAACAGCATGGTACTGATACCAAAACAGAGATATAGACCAGTGGAACAGAACAGAGCCCTCAGAAATAATACCACACATCTACAGCCATCTGATCTTTGACAAACCTGAGAAAAACAAGAAATGGGGAAAGGATTCCCTATTTAATAAATGGTGCTGGGAAAATTGGCTAGCCATAAGCAGAAAGCTGAAACTGGATCCTTTCCTTACTCCTTATACGAAAATTAATTCAAGATGGATTAGAGACTTAAATGTTAGACCTAAAAACATAAAAACTCTAGAAGAAAACCTAGGTAATAACATTCAGGACATAGGCATGGGCAAGGACTTCATGTCTAAAACACCAAAAGCAACGGCAGCAAAAGCCAAAATTGACAAATGGGATCTAATTAAACTAAAGAGCTTCTGCACAGCAAAAGAAAGTACCATCAGAGTGAACAGGCAACCTACAGAATGGGAGAAAATTTTTGTAATCTACTCATCTGACACAGGGCTAATATCCAGAACCTATAAAGAACTCAATCAAATTTACAAGAAAAAAACAACCCTATCAAAAAGTGGGCAAAGGATATGAACAGACACTTCTCAAAGGAGACATTCATACAGCCAACAGACACATGAAAAAATGCTCATCATCACTGGCCATCAGAGAAATGCAAATCAAAACCACAATGAGATACCATCTCACACCAGTTAGAATGGCAATCATTAAAAAATCAGGAAACAACAGGTGCTGGAGAGGGTGTGGAGAAATAGCAACACTTTTACACTGTTGGTGGGACTGTAAACTAGTTCAACCATTGTGAAAAACAGTGTGGCGATTCCTCAAGGATCTAGAACCAGAAGTACCATTTGACCCAGGCATCCCATTACTGGGGATATACCCAAAGGATTATAAGTCATGCTGTTATAAAGACATATGCACTTGTATGTTTATTGCAGCACTATTCACAACAGCAAAGACTTGGAATCAACCCAAATGTCCATCAGTGACAGACTGGATTAAGAAAATGTGGCACATATACACCATGGAATACTGTGCAGCCGTAAAAAAGGATGCGTTCGTGTCCTTTGTAGGGACATGGATGCAGCTGGAAACCATCATTCTCAGCAAACTATCGCAAGAACAGAAAACCAAATACCGCATGTTCTCACTCACAGGTGGGAACTGAACAATGAGATCACTTGGACACAGGAAGGGGAACATCACACACTGGGTCCTATTGTGGGGAGGAGGTAGCGGGGAGGGATAGCATTAGGAGATATACCTAATGTAAATGACGAGTTAATGGGTGCAGCACACCAACATGGCACATGTATACATATGTAACAAACCTGCACGTTGTGCACATGTACCCTAGAACTTAAAGTATATAAAAATATATATATATCATGAAGGAGAATTATGTGGCTGGGAAACAATTAATGTTTTTGGTTTAAATTAATCAATACGATTTTTATGTGAGTCTGACCAAGGTAGAGACTCTCTTTAGGGATTGACAACTATACAGTCAGGCAAGAAACAATATTAATTAGTTGTTATTTAGCTATATATAAACATCAGAAACGATCTTTTTGTGTCACCCATTAGGTAACCTCCAAATTCTGAAATGTTTGTCAATAAGCCTAGATCCAAGGGTTATAGATCTGGTAGAAAAACAAAACACTTACTTTGAACATCTTTTGACTTCTTTATTCTCTTCAGTGCATTGGTGTTCATGTCTTACAGCACACAAGTAATGTTCAGGGGTCCATTTCAGGATGTTTGTAATAAGGAATGGAACGTTCAGGTTGTTCCATTTCCTTATTACAAAAATCATCTTACTTGTTTAGCACTTCACTAATAAACTCTAATCTCTCCTTCTCAGTTCACCCTTTCTTCTCATGGAGAGTATTTGTGATTGAATGTTAGAAGGTTTGGGGTTATAAACATCTATAATTATTTTAAAAAATAATTATCAAAAATAATTATTGATCATCAATAATCTCACAATAATAAGATTTGCTTATCTCCAAAAAAGAAAGTTATTTTTTACAATCCAAACCACAGGTTTTTTTCATGATGAAAACATTATCACTTACAACTATCCATAAATACTATAATTTCCATTTTTTATGTTTATGATACATTTTCTGTGATAAAGGACTTCTCTTCAATTCTAGCAATATACTTAAAATCACCACTATACTAATTTTCTGTTTTTGTTCAGTATCCAATTTTCAGTTCTCCAGAAACTGATTCCAATAATACTTGTACAAAAACTTCTTGGACTACAATGTATATTTTCCCAAAATGCCCAGAAATTGCTGCAAATAATCATACAAACAATCCAAGTGAAGTTATTGAAACACACTGCACATGGATAACTTCACAATAATTGGCATGTATGCTATCAATCTCTCACTGCTGTTAATTACTGAGGTTCTGTCTATAAGAACAGCAAAAGTGTAATTTTGGATTCTTATACCTTTTTTGAAGACAACAGTAGTACAAAAGTACCATTTGAAGTATGTCTATAATATTGTGTTTGATTCTAACATTGGTGTTGGGAAGGGAGAATAACAGAAATTTAAGTTTATATATTTCAGTGAAAGGAGAACTTGACTGGAAATGCTGTTACCAACCATGACCCACTGAAGTGTTTACGAGAGTAATTTTTACTGTAGAAAGACTCTAGAGTGTTGAACCTGAAACATTGAAACTGAATCACTCACAAAGCCATGCCAGATGTTATTTATATCAGATGCTGATTAATGTATACATTTCATTTAGAGGAAGTTAATACTGAGTTATTAAAATGGGAGACTGTCAGTTTCAGAGTGATTGATGTCTAGAATGGAAAAGATTTATCAGTTAGGTTTGAAGAAGTATCTAAACCATTTCTAGTGTGGATTTTTCAAGTGTAAGTATCTAAAACAAATAATTTGTTTATTTTATTATCTAACCAATCTTGAAATGAATGCCTACTATAACCAAGTCCCTGAGCTAGGTACTGTGATCTGTCCTGAGATAGGTACAATTTCTCAGCTGAATGAGTTATGGACCATGCTCTCAGGAATCTGAATAAAACTATATGACTATGTCAAATATTAATAAAATAAATACTATAAGGAAAGTGGACTACTAGCTGCTAAAATTAATGAAACAATCATTTTTGGATCAACTGCCACTTGAGCTTAGTCCTCTAAAATTTAATCTTTTAGAATTTAGACACAAAGAACCAATGCAAGAAAGGTATTACTAGACAAAGGATGGTACACAATTAAAGAAACATCTGGCTGTAATATGATCCCAACACATTGTTGCTTTTGGTATGTGAGATAAGTAAAGGTTGAATTTAGAGACTAGGATGATTGGATGACATGGTGTAGTAAAATCATAAAGAGACCTGAATGACAAGCCCAGAAGTTTAGGTTTTACTTCATTGACAGTGGACAGCGCCTAGAGTTTTATGAGCAGAAGAACATCTATGTTTTCTAGAGTAGAAAATACAGTGTTGAAAAACGAATATAGTCCCTTTCTGAGTTTTTAAGATGGCCCTGGGGCTGCTTTAGTATATAAAGTAAAATGCCAGTATGGCAACATTTTCAATAGAATCATTAGGGCCTGGTCTTGTGTGGTGGCTCAGGCCTATAACCCTAGCACTTTGGGAGGCTGAGGTTGGTGGATTGTTTGAGCCCAGGAGTTTGTGAACAGCCTCAGCATCATGGTGAAACCCTGTCTCTACAAAAAAAATGCAAAAAATTAGACGGGTGCGGTGGTACACACCTGTAGTCCCAGCTACTCCAGGACGCTGAGGCAGGAGGATCACTGGAACCCAAGAGGTCAAGGCTTCAGTGAGCCATGATCATGCCACTGCATTTCAGCCTGGGTGACAGAGTGAGACCTTGTCTGAAAAAAAAAAAGAATCATTAAGCCTTCACAAACACTTTTTGGCCAAGTTACAATTGAGTTGACCTAGAATTGCATAGCTCTTTTGTGAGAATTTCTTTTTAAAAAATAAGACTTTAATAAAAGTTGATACAAAGGGAATGCCCCTAGATAATAAGACTTATTGAATAGGACATATTTAAATAATAGGACTTATTTTAATTTGCATTCATATGCGAAATTGATGCCATGCATATGCAACTTTTGAAGGAGCTGACTTTAAAAATTTAGAGAAATAAAGACAAAATGCAGACCCCAATTCTTTTTACATTTCAGTCTGTAAGCTCTAAAGTGATTTAAGTACCTCGGCTGATAAGTCAAAGTTGATGTAAAAAGATTAAACATTTCCTTATTTTCTCAGTCTGAGTTCTGAAGCTAAACTATATAATTCATGGCTTCAAACCGAGAAGAAAATGTCCAGTTTGCCTCTAAACATAACTGAAATATACTGTCAAGTGCTTGCTTTCTGGCATTGGAAATAAGAGCCAGATGGCCACCCAGCATCATCAGCATCCCATGACAATGAACAAGTGACAATTTGCTGGGTGATCAAACATAATTTAAAGTCTTTTAACCCTAGAAATTCAAGATATTATCATGACAGAGTCAATCATTTTTTAAAAGCATAATTACCTGCTTTGTCCCCAACCTTCTTCCCACTGTGACAAAATAAATAGTCTAACCCTACACTGCACAAGTATAAACTCCCTCTGCATGTCTCAGGTATGAAAAAAAAAAGGAGGGGGGAAACCTTCATTACATATCTAAAATGAGAAAAATGTCATCCAGGGCATAGGCAGGCAGATAAAATAGAAACTTGTATGACTCAGTGAAAAAGACTAGATATTGCCACATATAGAACTATTAAAAATCTCTGAGGTCCCTAAATATATAGGCAATTGAGTTTTCAAAAAGTATCAAAATAATTTAATGCGGAAAAGGTAGTTTTGTAAATAAATGGTATTGAAATAATTAGATATCCATATCCGAAAAAACTTTTTTTCCTCACACTACACATAGGTATAAAAATGAAGTATATTGTGTACTTGAATTTATGAGCTAAAACTATATAACATCTAGAAAAAAAATAGAAGAAAATCCTTGCAACTTCAGATTAGGCAAATATTTCTTCAATAGGATACAAAAAGCATAAACCGTAACAACCAACGAACAAGCAAAACACTGTAGGTTCAGGTGGCAATAGGTTTATTATTCCTTTAGAGATTCCTTATAGCTTTTGTTTTTTATATAGTTTTGATGAAACTTTCTATTTTGCTAAACTATGAGATCAGGCAATGCAGAAATTTTTTTAATTTTGATACTTTAATATAGTATTTCTCACTTTAAAATGCTTAGTAAATGTTGAGTAAGAAAAAAAATCAAATAGGCTAAACTTTTCTCCACTTTTATTGCTGTTACTATAGAACACTGACTTATAATAAAATTCATGTGTCTATGTGTAGTTATTTACCTATAACCATGTCTAATCGGGGTGTCCCATAGAACAAAGCCAGGGCATTAATTTCTCTTTATGGAATATACAAAGACCTCTTCCTAACCACATATTTGAGCTTTCATGATCTTATAACAGTATAACAAATTTGTTTTTTGTTTGTTTGTTTTGAGACTGAGTCTCGCTCTGTCGCCCAGGCTGGGGTGCAATGGCACAATCTCGGCTCGCTGCAGCCTCTGCCTCCTGGGTTCAAGCAATTCTCCTGCCTCAGCTTCCCGAGTAGCTGGATTACAGGTGCACACACATGCCCAGCTAATTTTTGTATTTTTAATAGAGACAGGGTTTCACCATGTTGGCCAGGCTGATCTTGAACTCCTGAACTAGCAATCCGCCTGCGTTGGCCTCCAAAATTGTTGGGAATACAGGCGTGAGCCACTATGCCTGGCCAACAAAATTTTTAGTAAACAACTTATTATATTTATGAAGTTCAATATCTTTAACCAAGCAGAAAAAAAATATTAGTGAATATGCCCCACATGAGCAAGTACACAGAAATGATTTTTTTTTCAGCTCTACCACCTTATACCTGTATAGACTTTCATTGCAAGAAAAATACACTCTTCCCTACCAAGATAATCAGGTCTCCTAAGTCCAGAGGAGTTGAGGTTATAGTATTGTGACAAAATCTGTTTTCCTGTAGGAGATATTGGTAATAATTCCCCTTCCCTTCAATCCACTTAGTCATAATAGTAAAATTCCTTATTACCCTTACTTATTTTGTGTAGACCTCCAGAGCAGCAAGAAACATATATATTCCTGGGAGAAGAAAGGTTACTGAGATGTCTGCCCTCGCGTTTCCTTCCCAGAAGCCACCCCACTGCAGAGAATCACAGCAAACACCCATACTACTCTTTGTGTAGAGCTGTCTCAAAACACACTTCGGTTTAAAACATGCATGCATTCTTGGAAAATATCACAGGAGGTGTCAGGAAAAGAGAAGGAAAGAACTCTAGAGATACGTAAATTATTCCTTTTGCAAAGTTATTAAATTATTAAAGTTTCATGGTGTGCTATTGCAAGAGCAAACTTGTCCCTGTAAACTGGATTAGAGGGATGTCACCTTCAAGTCTCCTCTCATTATTATTTGATGTGTGTTGAACACCAACAGGGAACTTTGATAGCTTTTAGGCTCTCTCCGAATCGTCAATATTAAAGATGAAGAGGAGAAGAAAACACACAGAACAAAACTAGCAGGTCCTGCAGTCCCTAGAGGAGTTGGTTTGGCTCCTACTAAAGATCTGAAGAAACAGGCCTAGTTTGTATAATATATAAGGAGACACTCTGGAGTGACTTATTCTTGAACTAACCTCTGATACTAACAATCTAAGTGCCTGTTCAGAAAAAAATGCACTTCTTTAGAAAACTACGTGCCCCATGACAAGGTCACTTTCTAATTCCACCTGTCTATTACACTTCTCCTTATAGCTAAAGCCATTTGACTCCAAGATCAAGTTCTTCCCCTAAAATTCTTAGTAGTGTTATTTATCAACTATCTACAGTAGAAAAATTGCCTTCTCTTCTGCATTTTCAACTTGATGTTGTGCTAGACTACCAGCCCATACTTATTATACGCGCTCTACCTTGCACATTCTCTTTGTGACATTAAAATCCTAGTAACATCTTTTCCTTTTCAGGGTATATATATTAAAATATGCATAAATTATATATACACACACACAAACACACACATTATATTAATATATAATATATATTTATATTATATAATGTATATCCACACACATGCACACACAAACACATTATATATTATATATTACATATTATATATACATTATATTATATATAATATATATTATATATAATATATACATTATACATTATATATATTTATATAATGTATGTGTGTTTGTGTGTGTGCGTGTGTGTGGATGTGTGTGTGTGTGATTTTTTTTTTTCCTTAACATAAACATGTAGAGTCCACAGACTTCAGGAGTAGTGAATCCACCTACGGTTGGAGAAATCAGAGAGGACTTGTGCACGGAAGCAAAAGATATACTTAAAGACAGTGAAAACGAGATTATAGAGATAATAAGGACAGAAGAAAGAGGTCACCTGGTCAGATAGGTATACCAGGCCTGAAAAGGAGGTACCTAGAAAGCTTATATAGGAAGAACATGAGAGCTGTTGAAGAGTAGCATAAAAAGTCAGACTTTAATCTTCAGACCAGTCTTTCTTAAAACAGATCCCTAGATTTACTGGGTATAAAAGGAGCAAAATATGAAAAGTAACTCTACATGTTGGTCAGTAAACTAGGGCCTACAGATTAACCCTGCCTGTAAATAAGGTTTTACTGGAATATAAACCATACCCATTAGTTTAGATACTGGTTATAGCTTTTCACTGCAATGGTATATTTGACCAGCTGTAACAGAGGCAGTATATATCAGAAAAATACAATATTTACCACCTGGCCCTTTACAGAGACTGCCTGCTAGCTTTTGGTATAGGTAATGGTAAACCACTGATTATTTTTCAAAAAAAGGAAAACAAAATTATAATAGTATTTTGGAGAATTTAACAGAAACATTTTACATGAGATAAAATAGATGCATTCCAGAAACAAGGTAACAGGTTACTGAGAAATGAAAAAGTCTAAGAAAATATTACAAGGATTTGGAAGATGGTAGTAGCAATGACATGCAAGAAGGGACTACATATAAGAAATGTTCCAACAATGAACTGTATGGCCAATACATAACAACATAAAGAAAATCAAAGTTGACTGAGACCTAGAACTTCAGTTACTAAGAAGCTAACTGATGGCAGACAAAACAAGGAACCCCAAATTAGAGATATATATGGGGCAGAAGGATATTAAGTATGTGTGATTAAAGCTTTTAGCAGACCGTCCTGTGGACACATCCAGTGGACTTCCACTTGAACTGAAAAATTGAGGCCAGGCACATTGGCTCATGCCTGTAATCCCAGCACTTTAGGAGGCTGAGGCGGGAGGATCACCTGAGGTCAGGAGTTCGAGAACAGCCTGGCCAACATGGCTCAACCCCTTCTCTACTAAAAATACAAAAAAATTAGCTGGAAGTGGTGGCGTGCGCCTGTCTTCCCACCTACTCAGGAGGCTGGGGCAAGAGAATCGCTTGAACCCGGTCAGCGGTTTACAGTGAGCCGCCACTGCACTCCAGCATGCGCGACAGAGCGAGACTCTGTCTCAACAACAAAAAAATTGAAGTCAGAAATGGAAATGAATGAACCATAGTTTACTTTGGTGTATTAGTTATAACTCTGGGAGTTACTAAGGAGGAAGAATTTATAGGGAAATAGGAGAGCCAAATATGGAAAGTAACATTAAGTTTAAAAATGGAACGAGGAGACAAGAGAATGCTGAGATAGACACCTATGCTTAACCATCACTCTTTAATGTATCATCTGAATCTTAGGTCTTTTTCTTTTCTTTTCTTTTTTCCAAACAACGTCTTACTCTGTTTCCCACGTCCAGGCTGGAGTGCAGTGGCATGATCATGGCCTCCTACAGCCTTGGTCTCCTGAGCTCAATTGATCCTCCCACCTCGGCCTGCTGACTAACTAGTACTACATGCATATGCCATCACACCCAGCTAATTTTTTGTTTGTTTGTTTGTTTGTTTTTTGAGAGAGAGAGAGAGAGAGAGGGTGTTACTTTGCTGCCCAGGGCGGTCTGGAACTTCTGGCCTCAAGTGATTCTCCTGCCTCAGCCTTCCAAAGTGCTGAGATTACAGATATGCACCATCACTCCCAGCCTCTGAATAGTGGGTCTTTTGATTTCTCCACATGCTTCTAGGAGTTCATGTAGCTTATACCATGGCAGAAATAAAAGACTAAACTGAAAATCAGTTCAAGACTTTGGTATCAGGAAAAAATACTTTGGCTCTAAAATATGCAAGGAACAGTTTTTCATCTTACACTCAAATAAGTAGGTGACTTTCCTATACACAATGAACAGAATATACAGTATTTCAACATAGCACAAAAATGGAATGAAGCTAAAGCACATAGCACTGAAAGAAGAGAAAAATGTCTTTCCAGATTTAGCAAATAACCAGTAGATATTTTATGAAACATATTGAAGAAGGAAGATCTTCATATAAATTCACAGTAAACAAAAGAGTCAGAGCCTTCCTCAAATAGAATTAGTGCCCTGACAAAAGGGAACACACACTTCCAGTGTGGACTAAATGCTACAAAAACAATGCAAAAAGCAAATTAGTAAAATCTGGAAAATATGAATACTGAGCCAGAAAAACAAAACATCACATAACAACAACAAAAAACTCCCTTTAACAACCCTGGTTATATTCTTATTGACTCATTAAAGGAAAGGGACTAGAACTTTATGTTAACAGTTGTTTAGTATTTATAAATAGTTAAATATACTTATAATCAATTCTAGAATTACATTTCTGTGGTCCTCATACCTTGGTATGGATTTACTTGTCATCATTTAAGCTTTCAGTTACCTTATATAGTTGTAAATTAAAGAAACCTGCTAGTCAGTAAAATATAGCTGAATGTAATGGATGAATCCAAACTGACGATTTTGGTGAAGACATCATGCTTAAGGTGTGAACCAGATAAGTAGCACCCTCTCAGCACATAGTCTTAATGAGGATCATTTTTCTCTGTGTATCCTGTATGCTGCATTGGCATAGTCCTTCTTTCTCACCTACTTACTCAATTACACAAAGAATTCTTCCACAAAGAGTGCTTAGAAATTTGAGTGTTAGGAACTGCAAAAAATATAATTGTGCTCATCAGACTAGTCATCTACCATTATAAGAAAATGCATTTGCGATGTGTTTTATCTTTGTTTTTTTTGGGAGGGGCGGGTGTTGGGAGGAGACTGGGTCTCGCTCTGTCACTCAGAGTGATATGCAGTGGTGCAATCACAGCTCGTTTCAGCCTCCACCTCCCAGGCTCAAGCTATCCTTCCTCCTCAGCCATGTACTACCACACCCAGCTAATTTTTCCTTTTTTTTGATTTCCAGGGTTGGTCTTTAACTCTTGGGCTCAAGTAATCCTCCCTCCTAGGCCTCCCAAAGTGCTGGGATTATAGGTATGAGGCACCACACTTGGCCTGTTTTTACCTTTTATTTTATTTATTTTTTTAAAGAGATGAGGTCTCATTATGTTGCCCAGACTAGTCTCAAGCTCCTGAGTTCAAGCGATCCCCTCACCACAGCTTCCCAAAGTGCTGGGATTATAAGCGGGAACCACCATGCCTGGCCTTGTTTTTACCTTTTAAATACATGTTTCAGTTGATCCTTAAACCAACATCACAAAGCATTTGTGAAATTATTACTTTTCTATTTTAGAAAATAATGTGTGTTCGAAGGTTAAGAGCTAACCAAAGGCCACACGCAAATGATAGCCTAAATTTTTGTTTCAGTGTCTTTTGAGTTGTATTTGGGTGGTCATTTGTTTTTCTCATATTTTCATACATATCCTAACCATCTGTGGCACATTTTTCATATATATATATATATATATATATATAGAGAGAGAGAGAGAGAGAGAGAGAGAGACATATATACGTGCGTGCGTGTGTGTGTGTGTGTGTGTGTGTGTGTATATATATATATGTGTCAGTACCTCACCTCTCAAGGGTATAAAGCAATAACCCATGAAGATACATATATGTTCATAGGTCATGTGGTCATGCTGATTCTCTGGAGAAAAATGACAATAGTAACCATTTTAAGTATTGTAAACCTAAACACTTAAGCTTGAGAAGATTAGGTAAATAATTTAATAAAGACATGAAATATTCCCTTTCTATACTCCCATTGACCATAATTAGCTCAGAGTGGAAAGATATTGCCAACCCACTAGGTGTGGACCATAAATAATCAGTGTCCAGAAATTTAACCCTGACAGTAGAATTATCTGAGCTATTAATTTTGATGCAAAGGCATTTATGTGTACATTCAATAAAATTGTTATGATAGCTGTGAAAGCAGTAGTTTTTAAAGAAATTAAAAAATGAAAGAAGGGAGGGTAAACGGAAGGAATAAAATATGTACACTTCTAATTGTGGGTATTTTCAAGGCAAGTAAAATCATCAGTATTTTCCTTCATTTCATTACTCAGCCCAAATGTCATCAAGCTAAGTTGAGTAGGAATTGCATACAGGAATTACCATGGCAACCAGCTTAAAAATTTGTTCCCCTGCTGAGAATTTAGCTCACTGGATAATACTTTGTTTTTACCTTTGGAAAATTAGATGGGAGTTAATTTTGGAAACATGTATAAGCCATCTCTAAGTTCAAGTCATTACTTGGGTTAGTTTTCCTAGTGGTAAAGGATATTAGTAGTGGCTTATCCCTTGCAAAATAATATACAGGAATTCAAAGAAGGTAGATATTCAGTCTATTATGACTTCTAAGGCACCAATGTCACCTAGGTGCGATTTGGTCATTTATTGAAGGTCTGGTGTGAGCAAGAACACACATAATTATGACATCAGAGAAAATGAGACGGCCTTCTGTTTCCAGTGATAAGGTAGACTTCTTACCGCAGTCACTTAAACACTGGAGAAATACTAAAAATAAAACTTCTTAAAAACTATGTTGATGAGGAATTTTACTTGCGGTTAGACTAATAATTCCGTTGTAACAACAACAGAACAGGACAAAATAAACAAAAGTATATATATATGCAATGTGGTGCCTCTACCCATTTCAGTTTTTGGAGTCTAATATGCAAGTAATACTTGAATTGACAGGCGATTGTATAAAGATTATACTGATTATTTACTTCATGTCTGCAGTTAATTTAAAAAGAAAGACAAAAATAATATTATAGCAGTAATACAGGAAGTTGACTAGTTCTGTCAGTTGAATTGAGTAGAAAGCTCCAATCTTGTCAGGTAATGTGTTGCTTAGGGTGTAGGAAAAGAAATTCAACTGTATGAATTAGAAGATCTTGTTAGGTGGTGGAGTGGCATCAAAATTTGGACGTCTGTATAGCAAACACATGCTTACCTCAGAGATCATAGAGGTTTGGATGAAAATTAAGAAAAATTTACATCTATTAATATGCCACATGTCATAACACATGTACTAAATTTAGGGTTAGATATAACAGTACAAGGATGAGCAACATAAGCCAAAAGTCTTGATTAAAAAAAAAAGAGGTTTATGACCTCCCACTCCTCTATTTCTCATCCAAGAAAGTTTCTTGATTCAATTTGGAAACCAGAGATTATTGCTAGTTCACTCCTCCTAAAGTACATAATCTTATTAAACAGAAATGTACACCTCTGCAAGTTATTTTGCTTCACAGCTTACATTATTTCATGTAATTTCCCGAGCCTATAAAGAAACTGCACACTGGGAAAGGCAAAGTATTTTGGAGCAATTAATAAACATACAGATAATTAATTTGTATTAAAATGGGCTAATTTATCAATCTTATGGAGATCTGATGTTTTGTTCTGCACAGACTTATTCAATATTGAACATATGAGATAGCTGTTTAAAAAGAAAGGAAGAAAGAAAAGGACAGGAAGGTTTAGAGAAATAAGGAGATTTATGTGAATCAAACTAAGCATTAATCCCAAGCATCAAACCAGGATTATTTAAAATGTGACATTGATTAAGAAATTATAATGGATTTTATAAATCTTTAACTTGGGTGAAAACAAAGTTTAGACACATTAAGCATAAAAGATATTCTGAAGAGTTTCAGTAACTGTTTGGAATTCCTGCATTCTTCACAAGAGTAATGACATTTAACTATTCTTGACCACTGTGGGTACAGTTACTACAATCCACGGACAACAGCTGGACTGATATGTGATGAAAGTCATCCTCTACCCAGATTGGTTCCAATAAATATTTGTGAATTCATGTTTGAAGAAAGTGTGTTATTTTTTATGGAATTAAAACTTCAGATAAAGGTAGATTTTGAAACTATGAAAATAAAATTCGAGGTAATATTTTTGAAATGATGAAATTAAACAAAGATGTTTCCTACTGATAGCATTATAAAAATAGTTCTCTTAAACAGAATAGTTAGTATGTCAATTGGAAAGTATGCAAACTTGCTATGAAAATCTGATTTATATGTTTATTATCTTTATTCATCTTACTTTTAGAAATACTTTTTATAATAATTCAAAAACACCCAGTCTTTTTCTCAATGTATAGTTTAATTTTCAGATTAGATGTAATTCATTTTTAAGTCTTCTAAATTTAGAGATTTCCTTGTGATCATACAGTCCAGATGTAGAGAGTCAACTTCTTTTGAAATCATAAATCCTTTCATTGTAAAAGATTAATTCTGATTTATTTTTATCTATCTTTGAAGCACTGGTATATACTGTTTTTTTTTTCCAATCACTTATTCATTCAAAAAAATCTTCCCTAAGTGTGTACTACATTAAGCCTTCATGTTTCTTTTTGTGAGAGATCAAAGACTTGGTAATCCTTACCTCCAAGGAATTTATTTAAATAAAAAAATATGGTGCAGATAGAACAAACTAGCTGAATTTGAATCAGTTCAAAATTCTTTAATGAAGTACAGTTTTGTGATATGATATTAATAATTAGTGGAAAGGGAATGGAATACATTTAACATGCTAAATTTTGTATGTACTCAAGCATTAGAACTACTGACGGCTCTGGAAGCTTACCATTTGGATATTTCAAGTTAACATGACCTCATCTGAAAGTAACATAAACCTCTAACTCTGTCATTTCATGTGTAATTTTCCATGGTTAAAATTCTACAATATATGTATTGTTTTATATTTATTTATGTAAACAAACAACGGATCTCTTCTATGTTACTCAGATCAAAATACATATTTTGACTTTTTCAGTCAAATTTAAATTTATGCCTTCTAAAAATATAAACAAAAATACAAGGATACAGAAAACATTTTCATATTTTCTTTGATGAGATAATAAAAATGATGTTTCACTTTATACCTACTAAGTGCAGTAAATAAAGGAGAGCTATGTACTTTAATTTGTATGTTATTAAATTAGCTTGTTGGTCTCCACATTGTTAAAATTCACTTAAGTTCGTTACCAAAATTCTATTTAATTTTGTGATACAGCTTCTCTCAGATTTACATTAACTGATGACCTCAACATCAGTTATGGTTTTAGACCAGAAATGAGAAAATAGAAGACTAATAAAACATGCATATAAATAAATTTCATTTGTTTTCTTTCTGAAAAATCTCCAAATAAAAACATGGACTCAATATTTTTTATGAAGAAACAAATTCTTCTCTGTTAAGAAGTAATTGGGTTAAAAACTCTTTACACAGAATCTGAATATTCTGCAGAATGAAAATTTGGTGCAGAGGAAAGAGAAATGGTCTCAGAATTAGAACTAATCTAAATACATAATTTAGTTCTGCCATTACTAACCATTCACGTCAGAAACAATTATAGTTCTCTCTGATTCTTATCTTTGTCCAAGTAACTTTCCCGGCAAGTTTCTGAAATTGACTCTAGTTTGCCTTCAACAGACATGAGTCCAAGAAGTCACAGTCTAAGCCGTAAATGGGAGGCAGACAAAAGAGTGATTAGAAGACATGCACAGCAAGAACCACAGCCAAAGTCAGGGACAATCCTTACCAGCACTGCCACAGCAGTGAATTATTTCAGTTCTCATGTTCTTGCCCTAGTTGCAGAAGATGTAGAGCACATATAATTTACCAAACCTGGGGCATGTGAGATAAGGAATCTCCATATTACTTTCCATGGGACTACATAAAATGGGAGGTTGTCCAAAAAGAAGATCTGAGAGCTCCTAGGAAGATACACCTTAGAATTAGAGTTTCCTCATCAGTAAAATCAGGTTTGTAATATTTACTTAAGAGTATTACAGATAATGGTACAAATGAACACACCGTTTGGTTAAATTTGGTTGAATCTGCATCAGTTAATAAAAAAATGAGAAAATATTTTAAATTTGATAACGAAGAAATAGTCACTGTATGCAAGGAACATATGGAAGGCAAAAAACGATGAATAACATGTGCTAGAGTCTGGTCTTCTCTCTGGCTTTGCTTTAAATCAAAGGAAAATTAAGAAGATGCAAATCCAGGGAGAACTGATTATTGCAGTACAATATGCTAGATCTTAAGATCTTGTGTCAAGCTATTATTAATGAGGCTTTCTTCTTCCAAAGCAAACTTGAGTATCACTCTTGATCAAATGGAAAGAGAATGTCAAAAGTACATAAGTTCACCATTAGAAAAAGAGAGTCTACTGGCACATAGAAAGTCTATTTCGCTTGACAATGGCAAAATATATAATCTTGTTACAGAGAATGAAATCTGCGTGTTTGTCTCAGAGTTTATATTTATGTGGTCACTGCTTGACTCTGAAGCCATTTCTTGAGCTTATTGAAGATCTCAAGATGGAATAAATGAACCAACTGCTGAAGTATTGTAAAAGTAATTCAATGTTTAGTTAAATACATAACAGGCATGAAATGTGCATATCCTCTCTAAAGATTTCTCAAAGATGTAACCATTTCAACCATATTATATATATATTCCCATTCATTTAATTACTTTAGTATAGGAATATCATGTGGTAAGACGTTTGTAGTATTTTTTATAGATTATCTAATTGAACACCTTCAAATTAAATGAAAAGTGCATTGGAAATATTTAATTCTATTAAATATTAAAGGTTGGAGAATATGCTGTTTTCAAAGATTGCTATTTTGCATATTCATTTGATTATTCACTGCTTCGCTGAATCTTAAGATCTTTTATTAGCTTTCTAATTCATTTTCTAGACTACAGTGTAATGTAAACACACTGAAACTGCTGAATAATATCTTGATATTATGACATATAACAGTCATGAGTATTGATACATGTGAAGTTGACATTTAGCTTAGTATTTTTGTTAATATTCTTTCTCTATTGTACTTGTGCTTTTATTGCTTCAGTAGAGATAAAAACAAGTGATTGATAGGAATATGGCAGTTAAGAGGTTGTAAAGATATGAGGCTACAAATAGTTTAATTGGATATAAGTGTCTAGAGACATAATTTATCTTAAAATGTCTGTACTAAGTAGAAAAGTAAAATGCTTGGATCTGTTAAGAAAAAAAGAACAACCAAATTAAACAATGAATGTCTTTTTAAGTTGTATACGATTAGATATTTCAACATTAATTATATTATGAAAAGCAAATCATGAAGTATCTTTTGGCTTGAATTTCAAATTGTCCAAGGGTCTTTCTTCACTTCAAACCACAAGTTAATAGCAACATAGAAAAAAGCTGAGGTTGATCAATGCTGGACACAAAAAACACATATAATGAATTTATATCTATAAAATATAAACCCAGTCTCTTTTACTAATAACCACAAATGATGTGTAATCAATGTATAATAAAACCACTAAACAGATAATTAGCTTTGTGGTTTGAGGTATTAAAAGTAGATTCTTGAAGCTTCTAATTGTCTTCTCAACTGGTATACATAACTTGGCATTTAGTTTTCTGTATGACACATTAGCTTCGATCTTGCTAGGCTCAAACTTAATTTTGATTTTTGAGTGGGGTAAAAAAACTAAGAAAAAACAACTCAATTGTTTGATGGAGCTTATTGCCAATTTTAATTAATGGTCCTAAAAGAATATAAATAAAATAAGTACAACAACGATCTATTAATATAAAATTTAAAATTAAAAAATATTAAAAGGAATATAAATAAGTCTTTGGATTGATGAATAAATCAATCAATATTTAATATCAGTTACCTGATTTGTGGTCTGTATGTTACACAATATTTTATGAGTAGAAGAAAAAATATTTTTTTTACTATTTTTTTTTTCTTTGAGGTGGGGTAGGTGGAGGAACATATTTCTATGTAGTTTCCTTTCCCTAACACTAAGTTGGATTGTATATTAAATTGACTATAATTCTACCTTTAAGTCTAAATAAAGAAGTTTTATAATTTGTGTGTCATGTTAAAGATAAAAAAGCAATTGACTACTATGGCAGGAAAAAATAAGAAAATAAACTATCATCCTTTTATTGACACTCTAATTTTAAGACTACTCATTTCATAATCTTCTCTTCTTTGGGGATTTGCACTCATATAAGAAAACCTTGACAGAAGATCATATCTGAAGTAAATGCTTTCAAGTTTAACATTTAATTTTAAGTTTCTAAATGTTTTCTTACTAATTACTAGTGATTATAGTATTTCCTACTAATGATAGAAGGAGTTAGCAAAACTGTTTCTTTTTTGTTAAATAAGTTAGTAGTTATTCTGACTTCTTACAAACATTACTTGATGGTAGTATTCTCTTTATGCCCTGTAACATATGCATATTAAGAACCTGAACTTAATTAAGTGAGGCTTATTAAGAAAGTCTAAAATTGTGACGCGTTTAGTTCTCTCTAGTCCATATTGGTTTTCAATGACATAGAGATAAGTCAATTTAAGTCAATATGCTTACCTTAGAAAGAATCATTAGTCCAATCAGATAATCAGTATATCAAATAAACCAGTCATTCATTAAGCCTTTATTAAATACTGTGTACAAATATTCTACATCTAGATAATTGCTCTTCTATAGAGCTGAACAAAATGCTCTATTTTTTAAAGACTAGAGAAGTTAGAAATACAGAAATTTAATTTGTATTATGATATATTCTTACTATAAAAATGTATAATTGAAATATAAAAATTCTATGGCTATTATTAAATATTTATCATGAACTATTATTAGCCACTTAGAGGTCAGGCTTTATCAGAGAAATGAATAAAAGGAAATTATTAAATTTCTTCCTAGAGAAAATGAAATGTAATTAGGTACCTAGATTACATCTGCAAAGTCAAAATCTAGAGTCTATGCAAGCTATTATCTAGGTAGCATTTATGAAAAATATCCTTAACCTTCAACTTGTTTAAATTATCTAGGTTAAGTATGAAAGTATCCTAGAATTGCTGAAATCCTTTCTTTGTTCAATACATATCTATCAGTATGCTGATATGTGTATGGTGACTTTTGACTTCAGATGTACTGAAACAAAAATGAGCAGTTGTAATAAATATTACTTCCCTGATTAATAAGGCTGAGTACTCAAGTGCATTGGCACTATGAGATGCATCAAATATGAGATGTGGCAAAATGGCAGGAAAGGAAAACAAGCAAAAGGGCATGAATCAAGGTGATAATAGTAAGTAGAGTACAGATTCCCCCGAGTGCTAAATAACACGTTTTTCAGGCCTCCACCAAGAAATCTTCTTGAGAGAGCCATTTTATGTCAGCCTAGACTTTCAATGAAACTATAACTCCAAGAGATTCCTTTCCCAGATCCTTATGACTCCTTATGCCATTTTTATTAATAGAAATACTCATAAATATTATATTTATGGTAAGTTAGTACACTTTGGATCATTTAAATTCACTTAACAGCACTGTATTATATATACCATTATTATATTGATTTCATAGATGAGGGAACTGAAACTTAGAATGGTTTAGTAACTCACCTAAAGTCTCATAGCATTTAAGTTGTGGATATGGAATTTGAACCCAGATACATATGGCTTCAGGGCTTCTGAGTTTACACACCACGTTATGTTTCCTCCTTTTACAAAAGGAGTGTCTCTATTATGTAGTAAGCCCATAGAGTTTGGAGCAGTGGTATCTAATCAGCCTTTTTCTCCTATTTTCTTTCATTATCTGTCTTGTAAGCATGCCAGGTCCTTTGTAAAATTTGATAAATTCTTGTAGCTTCTTGTTATATACTGAAGGAAAAAAACTAGGACTTTTTAGAGCCAAGTACATAAAAATTGCCAGAGGAATATGTGGCAAGATGTTAAGGAGGAAAGAAGTACAAATAGCTGAAAAAATCTAGAATATAGACTAGCCATTTGGAATAAAAGGTAATAAGTAACAGATAAGATATACTAAATTTTCCATGAAGACTTAGAAGATATTTGAGGGGTGCTGACTGAATTTAAGCTACATAATCATTTAATCACACATAGTACTTGCAATAATGTTTGGCACACAGCAAACATTACATATGTATCAGCTATTTTAATATTTATTGTTATCAATACTATTATTTTTATCCCTGCAATAACCTAGGATGTTGGATTTGATCTTTTTAAAAAAATATTTATCAAAAGGGGTACCACAGGAAACTGGAAAACATAGATGATTATATTACACATCCAATAAATATCACCATTTTCCTCTACTAAACTCTCAAATTATCAATTTAAATGAATTACAAATATTTATCTTGATTGAAAATAAAAACATAAAATGGAAAAGAGAAATAATTTCAGAGTTGTAACCATACCTTTCCTAAGCCTTGTGAAAATAAATAAATAAATAAATATGTAAATAAAGAAACACATTCTAGTAACCTCAGTTTCTGTTTCACAAGCTCATTGTAAATATTGATACTATTAACTTCATAAAATCCCATTTATCCACATATTAACTTATTCATAAAAAGTATTTTATGGTGGACATTGTTTTAGAAACAAGAGATAAAATTATGAAAAACATAGACAATGTCTACCCTCTTAGAGCTTTTATTCTACTGTGGAGAAGATGGAGAATCAATAAGAAAAAATAAATAAGCAATATAATTACAAACTGTGATGGTGTGCAGAAGAAAACAAAACAGGTTTATCTGACAAAGAGTAACTAGAAAGCCACAGAAGGCATATTTAAGATGGTGGTATTTAAGCTGGGGCGTGAAGAATGAGTAAATGCCATCCAGAGAAAACAAAGTTCAAAGGCTATATATATACATATATATATAAAGAATTTGACATACTTGAGGAAAAACAACAAAAATTATTACTGCTGAAAAGAAAGGAATATCATGGGAGATGAGACAAGAGATAGATTATGTAAAAGCACTGTATACAGTATGATATTTATTCTAAGTTTAAGTAGATCATTCAAGGGCTTAAGGCGGTCCATAATGGGTGAGATATTTGGTTTTCTTGAAGGAAAAAAAAATTGTTGAACAACACACTTTTAAATAACAAATGAATCAAAAAAGAAATATCCAGAAAAATATTGAAAAGATTCTGAAATTCATACAATGAAAAGGTAACATCAAAATTTGTGGGATGAGGCAAAAAAAGTATTTGGAGGAAAATCCATAGCACTGCATGAATTCATTAGAAAAGAAGAAAAATGTGAAATCAGTAATCTAAGCTTCCACTTTAGGAAACTAGAAAAAGAACAACAAATTAAATCCCAACCAAACAAAAGAGAAGAAATCATAAAACTTAGAGCAGAAATCAATGGAATTAAAAACATAAAATTAACAGAAAAAAATTCAATGAAACCAAAAGCTGCTTCTTTAAAGAGTTCAATACCATAAACAACTATCTAGCCAAGCAAACTAAGGAAAATACAAGAGAGAAGAGCAGAAATTACTAATATTGTAAATGAAAGAAATGACATTCATACAAATTCAAATGAATGTTAAAATGATAATAAAGGAATACTCTGAAGAACTCTATACCTACACATTTGATAACTTAGATGAAATGTATCAATTTTTTGAAAGACATAATTTGCCAAAACATACACAAGAAGAAATAGACAATTTGAATAGGCCTATATAAATTTTAAAAATTGGATCAACAATTAATAATCTTACAAAGTAGAAAACACTATGGCCAGTGGGTTCAGCAATGAATTCTACTAAACATCGAAAAGGAAATTATATCAGTTCATTGCAATCACTTTTAAATGAAAAAGCAGAAAAATACTTTCTAACTCATTCTATAAGGTCAGCGTTACCCTATTCCCAAACCGGAAAAATATGTTACAAGAGAAGAAAGCGGTGTAATATCTCTCATAAACATGGATGCAAAATTCCTCAAGAAAATGCTAACATTAAATCCAACAATGTATATAAATAATTTTATACCACAACTAATTGAGATGTATCCTAATTATGCAAGGTTGGTTCCATATTTGAAAGGCAGTTATTATAATATACTACATCAACAGGATAAGGAAGAAAAATCATATGATCATACTATTAATAATAGATGAAGAAAAAAGCATTTGAAAAAAATCTACCCCCTTAAAAAACAAAAACAAAAACATTAAAAACACTCAACAAGCTAGAAATAGAGGGGGAACTTCCTCAGCTTGATAAAAAACATCTACAGAAAACCTATAGCTAACATCAGTTAACAATGAGAAATTTAAAGTTTTCCTACCAAGATCAGGAACAAAGCAAAATGTCCCTCTCAGCATTGCTTTTCAACATCACATGGGAAATCTTAACTAATACAAGAAAAAAAGAAAATGATTTAAATGGCATACAAACTGAGAGGGAAGAAACAAAGCCATCTTTGCAGATGACATGATCATTTATATAGAAAATCTGAATTATAGCAATGCTGCAGGAAACAAGGCTAATACACAAAAGACAATCACTTTCTTGTATACCAACAATAGATAAGTTTAATTTCAAATTTAAAATGCATTACCATTATGTCAGCACCCAAAAAGTAACAAAGTAGGTACCAGATCTATATTAGAAAAGTTACAAAAGTCTCATAAAAGATATAAAAGAAGAACTAAATAAATAGCAAGATAGTCCTTGTTCATGGATAGGAAGACCCAATATTTTTTAAATGTCAGTTCTTTCAACATTGATCTCCAAATTCAATGCAAGTTATTTTGTGGATATCGGCAAAATGATTCTAAAGTTTATATAGAGTGGCAAAAGACCTAAAGTAGCCAACTCAATAGTGAAAGAGAACAAAACTGAAGGACTGAAACGACCTGATTTCAATAATTATTGAAAAACGACAATAGTCAAGATAGTGTGGTATTGGCAATAGAATAGGTAAGTAGTTCAATGAAATGCAGGGTCCAGAAATACACCCACATAAATATGTTTAACTGATCTTTGATAAAGGAGCAAAGGCGATAAAATGGGGCAAAGGCAGTCTTTTCAACAAACGGCACGGCAACACCTGAAAAATCACAGCCACAAAACAAACAAACAAACAGACGAATGAATGAATCTATACATAGACCCACGCCCTTCATAGGAATTAACTCAAAATGTACAACAGAAAACTATTACATTCCTAGAAAATAACATAAGAGATAACCTAGGTAAACATGGGTATGGTGATGACTTTTTGTATGTAACACCAAAAGTATTATACATGAAGCAAATATTAACAAACTTGACTTCATTAAAACTAAAAACATTTGCTCTGTGAAAGACTATACCAAGAGGAGAAAAAAATCTACAGTCTTAAAGAAAGTAATTGCAAAAGATACACCTTATAAAGGAACGTTACCCCAAATACACAAAGAACTCTTAAAACACAATAAGAAAATTAACATCCCAATCAAAAAATGGACCCAACACCTGAAAAGGCACCTCACCAAAGATTATATACAGATGGAAAGTAAGTATATAAAAATATGTTCAACATCATATCGCATTAAGGACTTACTTGCAAATCAAAGCAACAATGAGACACTACTACACTCCTGATACAATGGCCAAAATCAGAACACTGATAGCACCAAATGCTAGCAAGAATGGGGAGCAACAGAAACCCTTGTTCATTGCTGATAGGAATGCAAAATGATACAGCCTTTTTAAAAGACTGTTTGGCAGTTTCTTAAATACAAAACATTTTCTTACTATATATTTCAGCAGTCATGCTCCTTGGTATTTATCCAAATGAAATGGAAACTTAATGTCCACACAAAAACCTTCACATGGATGTTTATAAAAGCTTTATTCATAATTGACAAAATTTGGAAGCACCCAAGATGTCTTTCAATACGTAAATCGATAAATAAAACATGGTACATTCAGAAAATAGAATATTATTCAGCAATAAGAAGAAATAAACTATCAAGCCATGAGAAGACATGGATGGCTCTGTACAGTGGCTCGTACTTATAATCTCAGTACTGGGAGGCACAGGTGGGAGGATCACTTGAGGCCAGGAGTTGGAGACCGACCTGGGCAATGTAGAGAGAAATCATTTTCTACAGAAAAAAAAAAAAAAAAATTGTCCAGGAGTGAAGCCTCCTGGGAAGCTGAAGCAGGATTGTTTGAGCCCAGGAACTGAAGGCCGACACGAGCTATGATTGTGCCACTGCACTCCAGCCTGAGTGGCACAGAGAGGTTCTGTCTCAAAAAAGAGAGAGAGAAAAAAGAACAGAACATAAAAGAAAATGATTAAAGAAAAGATATGGAGGAAACGTAAGTGCATATTACTAAATGAAAAGAATATAATCTGAAAAGGCTACATACTACATGAGTCATTATGACATTCTGGACAATGCAAAACTATGGAGACAGTATAGAGATTAGTGTTAGGGGCAAGTGGGGAAGAGAGATGAATGGGAATAGCACAAAGAATTGTTAGGGCAGTGAGACTATTCTGCATGCCACTATAACGGTAGATACAAAATATTGTGCATTTTTTCCCAAAACCCATAAAATGTATGCCAGCAAGAATAAATCACAGTGTAAACTACGGATTTTAGGCGAAAATAATATGTCACTGTAGGTTCATCAGTTATATGAAATTTACCACTGCTATACTAGAGGTAAGGATGTAAATAGTGGGGAAGTTTGTGAATTTGTGTGGACAGGAAGTGCATGGGAATTATCCATACTTTTGCTGTGAACCTAAAACTGTTTTGAAAAATAAAGTATGTTGGCCAGGCATGGTGGCTCACGCCTGTATTCCCAGCACTTTGGGAGGCCGAGGCCGAGGCCGAGGCGGTGGATCACCTGAGGTCAGGAGTTTGAGGTCAGCCTGGCAAATATGGCGAAACCCCATCTCTACTAATAATCCAAAAAAAATAATAAAATAGCCAGGCATGGTGGCGGGCGCTTGTAATCCCAACTGCTTGGGAGGCTGAGGCAAGAGAATCACTTGAACCCGGGAGGCAGAGGTTGCAGTGAGTTGAAATCGTGCCACTGCACTCCAGCCTGGGCAATGAGAGCAAAATTCCATCTCAGAAAAATAAATAAATAAATAAAATAAATATATTAATTTCTGAAAATCACTGGTTACTACAAGAAAAATGTATTGCTAAGAAACAAACACAGAAGCAGACCAACTGGTTAGGAGTCATTTAGTAATCATTCATGTAGTAGCACTAGATATCAAGAAAATAAAGGGAACCAATGTATATCTTGGAGGTAGAACCAAAAGGGATAGATGGATTACTTGCAAAAAGATGAAAAAAAAGGAAGATAACTCCAAGTTTTTTAGTTTAAGGATCTAGATGAATGGTGGTGCTATTTACTGAAGAAACCAGTGGGAGGAATATGTTTTTGACTTATCTATTTCATTTTAGTGAGGAGTGGGGGATATTTGGAAACATAGACACATGATATTTATGATGGTATGCTTCAAAGAAAAGTTAAATATGGGATGCTGGAAGATCTCAGGAATGGTGACATACATTTGAGAGTCAGTAGTAAATTGCTAAAATTCTAGATCATTAAACTAGATGAGATTAGTATATCTACATAAATAGATCAAAGTAATTATGACTAGAGCATTCCAAAATGTGCATATCAAGTAAAGAAAAAGAGGACACAAAAAGGAACAGAGAAAGAAGATCAAATAAATAAGAAAAAACATGAAATTGATGAAATTGTTATATGCCCGAAGTTAGGAAAAGGAACTGTTTTCTCTTTACTTTTTCTTTTGTTTTCTTTTTTTTTCTTTTTTTCTTTTTGTTGTTGTTGTTGTTGTTGTTGCTGCTGCTGTTGTTTGAGATGGAGTCTTGCCGTGTCACCCAGGCTGGAGTGCAGTGGTACGATCTCAGCTCACTGCCGTTGCCGCCACCCGGATTCAAGGGATTCTCCAGCCTAAGCCTCCCCCGATTAGCTGGGATTATAGGTGCAAACCACCACACCCAGCCAATTTTTGTATTTTTAGTACAGATGGTGTTTCGCCATGTTGGTCAGGCTGATCTCGAACTCCTGGCCTCCTTTGGTCTTGAACTCCTGGCCTCAAGTGATCCGCTCTCCTTGGCCTCCCAAAGTGCTAGGATTACAGGCTGAGCCACCGTGCTCAACCAGGAAGTGTCTTCAGAAACAAAGTATAACTTAAATGAGAAGAAAGAATAATGTACAGTTTAAAAGGAGAGATTACATCCAAAATACCTGGGTTCTAAGTCAGTCTTCACTATCAGCAAGGTATACAGTCATGGGAAAGTTATTTACTCTCTGTGACACTCAATTTCCTCTTCTGTAATATTGTGATTATATTATTACCAACCTGAGAGTGTTACTGTGAGTATTAAATGAACAAACGTACTTAAAGCACTTAGAACATGTTTGGTACATAGGAAGCATAATATATGAGTTTGTTTCTACAGCAAATATGAAAAGCTATTTTAATTGTTGCTGAGGTGTTAAGAAGAGGTCCAATGATTAAACTATCAGTTTTATCAACATGGAAGTTTCTCTTGCATTAATGAGGCAGTTTCAGTGGAGTGGTTAAAATGTGGGTCAAACTGAAGAAGGTTAAGTAGTATAAAAGAGGTTACTGGCCAGGCGCAGTGGCTCACGCCTGTAATCCCAGCACTTCGGGAGGCCAAGGCAGCCGGATCACAAGGTCAACAGATCGAGACTATCCTGGCCAACATGGTGAAACTCTGTCTTTACTAAAAATACAAAAAATTAGCTGGGCATGGTGGCAGGCACCTGTAATCCCAGCTACTTGGGAGGCTGAGGCAGGAGAATTGCTTGAACCTGGGAGGCGGAGGTTGTACTGAGCCAATATCGTGCCATTGCACTCCAGCCTGGGCAAAAAAAGTGAAACTCCATCTTAAAAAAAAATGCAAGAGGTTATCAATTGGAGAGACTATGTATAGACAATTCTGTTGAGAAGATGTGTGTGTCTGCACACATAGAAACAAACAAAAGGAGGTTGGCTGGAAATGGGTCTAGAGATCAAATTGAAGGAGAATTTTTGCTAGATGTAGACATTAAAACAGAACGTTTGAATTCTGAAGTAAATTCCCAAAGGAGAAAATACAATCTTCAATATATATCGGACTTTTGGTAAAGCAGACCTAGTTTGCTCATCAATTTATTTTATTACCAAAAATCTTTGATTAAGCCAGTACACATTCCACTGCAAGCCCAAGAACTATATCCGTACTACCTCAAGTTGAAGGAGTAGGATAGACTGGCTCACATAACTGAATGCCTTGAGTAGAACTTGCTTCAAATATGAACACAAAGTCACAAATAATGTCATCAGATCCCTGTCTCTTTTTTTTAATACTTTAAGTTCTAGGGTACATGTGCATGAAGTGCAGGTTTGTTACATATGTATACATGTGCCATATTGGTGTGCTGCACCCATTAACTCGTCATTTACATTAGGTATATCTCCTAATGCTTTCCCTCCCCTGTCCCCCCACTCCACCGCAGGCCCCCGGTGTGTGATGTTCCCCACCTTGCGTCCAAGTGTTCTCATTGTTCAATTCTCACCTATGAGTGAGAATGTGTGCCCTGTATCTTTTAACAATACTCAACATCTTCCTCAAGCGGCCAATGTATGGGGGACAATTGTCTAACATGCTCCTATCCTAGAAGAACCTGGAGAACAAAAATATCCTTTTTAATAGTTCAGGTAAAGAACTTTAGAAATCTCTGGTTTCCCTGCCTTGAGGCATGTGCCCTTCCCCGAATGTAGTGGGAACACAGAGTGCTAAAATTGATTAGGAATACATCAGGTGCCCATTTCTGGGAGTTACGATAAGTCAAGTCAACATCAACCTGAATGAATAGGATAAAATATGTTTATTTTAGAGAGGAGAGAAGCGGTTTCCAAGTAGGCACTGGCAGAGCAAACAAAGCAAAGCAAAACAACAATGTGTCTATTTCAAACATCCTAGAAAGAATGGTTAGCTTGTCTCAATAGTGCTCTCATGTACTTTTAAACTTGGTCTATGACCTTTATTGTCCTTTCTTACAGTGACTAGAGGACATGGCAACATATTGTGCATTTATTCTATTCCAGCTATATATTATCAAGGCTTTACTGCTCTAACTGCAAATCATTATCATTTGAATTCTCGGTATGTTTTCCTAAACAGTATTTTCTCCCCTTCATTATTTTCTTTTTTTAGTTTGTTTGTTTCATTATGTAGTTGCTGCTTCTTTTTTCACTCAATAATTGCCCTTTTTTGGGCTCCATCCCAATGAAGCTATATTTATTATGCTCTCCTTATAGTTCCCTCTTTCCTGCTGGCTTCTTCTCTATTACATTTTCTTTCCACTATTTGTGTCTAAGGAGAGGTACAACTATTTTCTTGGGTAAGTGGAGAAGTATCTTTTATATATATATATATATATTTTTTTTTAATTTATTTATTATTATTATACTTTAAGTTGTAGGGTACATGTGCATAACGTGCAGGTTTGTTACATATGTATACTTGTGCCATGTTGGTGTGCTGCACCCATCAACTCGTCATTTACATCAGGTATAACTCCCAATGCAATCCCTCCCCCCTCCCCCCTCCCCATGATAGGCCCTGGTGTGTGATGTTCCCCTTCCTGAGTCCAAGTGATCTCATTGTTCAGTTCCCACCTATGAGTGAGAACATGTGGTGTTTGGTTTTCTGTTCTTGTGTAGTTTGCTAAGAATGATGGTTTCCAGCTGCATCCATGTCCCTACAGAGGACACAAACTCATCCTTTTTTATGGCTGCATAGTATTCCATGGTGTATATGTGCCACATTTTCTTAATCCAGTCTGTCACTGATGGACATTTCTTTACACAAGAGTATTTGTGTGTGTGTGCTCCCAAAGGAAATTATGCATTTGAACATGAAAATCCTGACTTCTCAGTTATAGTACTCCGAGAGGGAAAAAAAGAAAAAAACCTCCCACACCCAATTCTAAGGGAATCACCTACAGTGGGGAAAAAAAAATCTTAAAAAAAAATACTTCCTATTTTCCTCATTTTTATGTTGTGCTCTAACAGTATTTTTAAAAAAGCAATCTGGTATTATTTCAAGACCTAGCCAGCAAATGCTTATGATCTTTTTGCTGAATATCCAATGGATTTACATCTGTTCTCTTTTCTCCAATGTTCCAGTTTAATTATTTCAGTGAGAGGAATGATTGTGACTATAGATGGACCCAGGCTTGCTAGTAAAATTTCAACTTCCTCTCTCTGCCGAGTGCTTTTATTAAAAAGTCAAAGTGCTATTGCTGTCCAACAAAATGCTCAAAAGTATATTGAATATATCTTTCAAAAATACACAGTTCTGAGAAAGATATTTAGCCTATTTCTGGGCTTAAGTTTTCACTCTTCAATGGGTAACATTTTTATGTTTTTGGAATCACATCTTGTGATCATTTCTAACTTGTAAGGTAATCTTATTATTATTATTACTATTATTATTTTAGAGCAGACATGTTGGAAATACTGAACAGATCTTACTAATTCTTCAACGGAGGTCTTTTTAATATGTAAGTCTGTTTATTACCATCCTGACTATAGGAGTTCATTCAGACTTATTCAAATAATGAAACACTATACCTATAAAAAGTTTTAATGCATTTCTTGAGAAAAAAAAAAAACACTACATGATTTTAAAATATTTTTAGGGAAGGGAAGCGAGACAGAAAGATGAAAAATCACCTGGTGATTTTAGATCTCCTGCCAAGGGTGTCTTCTCTTGTCTTCCAAGAAATCTCTCCGGCTAATTATTATGTTACAAGATAATGACTTACATTTTTAAAACATCATTCAAGCACATATACTCACTATTGCTTCTTCTACCTCTTTCAGTCCCTGACATTTTTTTTTTTTTTTTTTTTTTTTTTTTTTTTGAGATGGTGTCTCACTGTCTCCCAGGCTGGAGTGCAGTGGAGCGATCTCGGCTCACTACAAGCTCCGCCTCCCGAGTTCACGCCATTCTCCCACCTTGGCCTCCCGAGTAGCTGGGATTACAGGCGCCCGCCACCACGTCCGGCTAATGTTTTGTATTTTTAGTATAGACGGGGTTTCACTGTGTTAGCCAGGATGGTCTCGATCTCCCGATCTTGTGATCTGCCTGCTTCGGCCTCCCAAAGTGCTGGGATTACAGGCGTGAGACACCGCGCCCGGCCAGTCCCTGACTTTTAAAGGAACTATGAAGGTTAGAGGACAACACACTTTCATTTCAGCTCTAATCTCCCAGGACTTAACAAAATAAAGCATAAGGGGATATGCAAACATGTAATCTTGAGAGTCCAAAAAGTTGATTCTTTTGTGGAAGGCTTTAAAGAAGATAGGCCACACCATCAAGAATTTATCAGACAGGACTGTCATACCCCACACTCAATCCTCTGTCAATGTGCGTGAGTCTCTTAGTGAAGCAAAGTGAATCACTTCTAGGAACTTTTAGAAGATTAACTAATGAGGTCTTATCAATAAGAGACAGACTTGTCACTGAAGGTTTCAGGAATACTTTCCTTCAAATCTAAGAGGCACATTATTTACATTTTAACAAGTCTGAGACCCATATCCATGAATGTGAAGAGATTTAAGATTACATTAACTTTTTCATTGTGTTGACTTTTCTCCTTTGCTGTGAAGAAACTTTACTTTGATGTAGTCCCCCACTTGCTTATTTTTGCTTTTGCTACTTTTTGGTGTCAAATACAAAAATCACTGGCAAGATCAATGACAAGGAACTTTACCCATGTGTTTTCTTCTAGGAGTTTTATGACTTTAGATTTTACATTTTAGTCTTCAATCTATTTTGAATTTAATTTTGTGAAATGTGTAAGAGAAGAATACAATTTCATTTGTTTCTTTTTGCCCATTGTCATGCAGTTTCCAAAGAAACATTTATTAAAGAGTCTTTCCTTGCCCAGTATGTGTTCTTGGCAAGTTTGTAAAAATTAGTTGACCATATATGTGTGGGCTTATTTCTGAACTCTATGTTCTGTTCCACTGGTCTCCCTGTCTGTTCTTATGCCAGTACCGTATTGTTTGTTACTACAGCTTTGTAACATAATTTGAAATCAGGATGTGTGATGTCTCCAGCTTTGTTCTTCTTTCACAAGATTTCTTTAGACATTTGGGTTTCTTTTTTTTCATGATTGTATCTGACAAAAGGGCTAATATAGAAATATATAAGGAACTCATTTAGCAGCTAAATAGAAAATAAAAGAAGAAATAGAGAAAGGAGAAAGAAAGAAAGAAAGAAGAGAAAGAAAGAAGAAAAGAAAAAAGAAAAAGAAGAAAGAAAGAAAAAAAAAGAAGAGAAGAGAAAAGAAAAGAGAAGAAAGAGAGAGAGGAAGGAAGGGAAAATCTAATTTAAAAACAGACAAAAGTCCTAAATGGATACTTTTCTGAAAGAGACCTACAAATGGCCAACAGATACATGAAAAGATGTTCAATATAATCATCAGGGAAATGCAAATCAAAGCCACAGTGAGCTATTATCTCACACCTGTTAGGATGGAAACTGTCAAAAAACAACTGATAACAAATATTTCCAAGGATATGGAGAAAAGAGAACCCCTGTTCACTGTTGATGGGAATGTATATTGGTATTGCCATTATGGGAAACAATATGAAGTTTCCTCAAAAATATTAAAAATGTAACTACCACAGGAACCAATAATCCCACTTCTGCTTATATATTCAAAGGAAATAAAATCACTATTTTGAAGATATATCTGTGCTCTCATATTTATTGCAGCATTATTCACAAGAGCCAAGATGTGGAAGCAAATTGTCTGTCAATAAATAAATGGACGAAGAAAATGTGGTAAGTATATACACATACACATACGCACACACACAATGGAATATTATTCAGCCTTAAAAGCAAAAGCATCTTGCCATTTGCAACAATATGAATGAAACTTAAGGACATGTTAAGTCAAATACGCTAGATACAGAGAGAGAAATACTGTGTGATCTTGCTTATAGTAAGAATTAAAAAAAAAAAGTCAAATTCATAGTAACAGAGAGTAGAATGCTAGTCACCAGAGAGGTGCTGAAGGGGTGTGGAGAAAAGGGAAATATTGATCAAAGGGTACATGCTTTCAGTTATAAGATTAATAAGTACTGGGGACCTAATGTACAGCATAGTAACTACAGTTACTAAAAATGTATTTTCTATTTCAAATTTGCTAAGATAATAGATCTCAAGTGTTCTCATCACATGCACACAAACACAAAAATGGTAACTGATTTGATGAATATTTTCAATAGCTTGATTGTGGTAATCATTTCACAATGTATACATATATCAAAACATATTGTATACCATATAAATATAGCCTTTTTTTCAATCAAACCTTAATAAAGCTGGAAAAATGAAAGACAAGTGTGTATTAAAAAGATTACATTAACCTACATACTTCACTTATCTTATTCTTTCATTACAAAAGTAAATAATGATAAATCTGAATTTAAGTAATGCTAAAATAGCTGTTTTTATAAGACCAAAAAAAACCACTGTCTCTAAGTGGTAATAGAATTTTCTTTTATAGTTTACCTGCATCATATTTTCTTTATCACTGGCATTTAAAATAATAATGTAGACTTGTTTAATTGTCAATTTTGGCTCTCGGAATAAATGTAAAAATAAAAGGTTGATAAAACAAAACTGAGATCTTACCTTGTTCTAGTAGTGCCTTGGGTAAAGGAAGGCAAAGGTGAATACTTTTGAGAGTTTCCAGGTTTGGTTTAGGTCAAGAACTTGATCAGGATTGAGCAATTAGTGAATAAACATTAACGATTAGTGGAAAGTATGAAACAGCATTTAGAAGTGACTTTGTTTTGTTTTGTTTTGCAATGGAGTCTCACTCTGTTGCCCAGGCTGGAATATAGTGGGGCAATGCAATCTTGGCTCAGTGCATCTCTGCAACCTCTGCCTCCTGGGTTTTAGCAATTCTCCTGCCTCAGCCTCCCGAGTAGCTGGGATTACAGGTGTGTGCCATACCACACTCGGCTAATTTTTGCATTTTTAGTAGAGATAGGGTTTCACCATGTTGGCCAGGCTGGTCTCCAACTCCTGACCTCAAGCAATCCCTCCACCTTGGCCTCCCAAAGTACTGGGATTACAGGCGTGAGCTACCGCACCTGGTCAGAAGTGAGTTTTGAAGAGTAAACACATGTTTGATACTAGCACTGTTCTGAGAAGGGGCTAGTATCTGAGAAGGGAAAATTGACTTGCCTAGTGTTCAAATAAATTGATTTTTCAAAAGGTTCCGTACCAAAAATAAATTTGATTCCCATTGGTAGAACTATATCATGGTTCTTACACAGATTAGGAATATAACATGACCAAAAAGTGTCTTCTCAAATTCTTCATTCATTTTGATTTAAAAATGTACATAAACAAAAAACATTATCATATACAGCAATAATGTCTCTCATCTGTTTTTAGCTGAACCAAACAATCGTGCTACATTGCAGCCAAAGGAAGAACGACTGCAGTTTTTATGATACATTAGGCTTAGCTAACATAAAGGGTGAGAAAAAAAAAAAAAGAAATTTTACTATATCATTTTCAAGCCCTCTATCAGCCCAAAATTTTGTGTCAGAGAAATACAGGTAAAATTGAGATTAATGTTTCTTTTTTTTTTTTTTTTTTTT
>NC_037682.1:25112752-25168876 GCF_003255815.1 Theropithecus gelada | reverse complement strand
TTTTTTTTTTTTTTTTTTTTTTGCTTGGGGAGATACCCTAGGTCCTGTAGGTTGTTTAGCAGCATTCCTAGCCGCTACCCACTAGATGGCAGTAGCATCCTCTCTTCCCCACTCCACCTCCTCACCCCCCATTATGACAATCAAAATGTCTACAGACGTGAACTAATCCTCTCCTCCCCACCACCCTACTGAAAACTGCTAGGGTGTTGGGATGCGTAAATCAGATAGTTTTAAATACTGGACGTAAAGTGTCCCTTTCTTTCTTTCAATGATTGGGAGAAATTTGCACGTTCCCTATTCCCTAGCGTATCAACATACTTGAGGCTCCCAAGATTAGTCCTGGGTTGTCCTGCCGCCTTGCCTGTGTGGCTCTCTCTACTGCAACACTCTCTAACCCAGCTTCTGCCTTGCAAACGCCTATCCATCCTCTAAAATTCTTTTCCTAGGGGAAGTTTCCCCTAATTCTTTCCAACTGCATGATATTTCTCCCTCTAAATACTTTCAAATGTCATTTTTGTTCTGCCATGTTGTATAGTTATGTGTATAATAGTATCATCTCTCCTGTTGAAACTGAAAACTGCATGAGAATGAGATTCATTGTTTTCTGTCTTTTTAGCCACCAGCGAAATGAGTACAGTTGCTGGCATATATTAGTTGCTCATTAAATGTTTGTTAAATTTTATTTAGGACACAAAAGAAATAAATGGCTTATTATAAGGCAATGACTAAAAACGTTAAAGTAAACTAAGAAAAGTTAGAGAACACAAAATTAAACTTATCTCCAGATGCTTGTTGAAATAGATAATTGAGCCAATAGAGGTTTATTGTTCAAATTATTCATGCAACTGCCTTAATTCTCTGTTTCTCTGTGCACATGTAGGAACAGCTGAGAAAGAATTATAGTTGTCATTTGAAAACTATTAAGTGATTTGCCTGCTGATGGAATTTGTATTCTTTTGCTAGAAACAGAATTTATCAAATAAAGGAGGTACAAGCAAATCTACATTATTGCTTTATTAATCAAAAAAGAGAGCCAAGGAGGCACTGCTAGTGTGGAGTGACGGCACTGAAACTGAACCTTTTTCCCCCTCATCTCTTCCTGTGGTTTCAGAAAACAATCACGCATTCTCCCCCAACACACATACAGTTGTTTGCTATGGCAGGTGTAATTCTCTTTTCCCTGAGAGTTTGAAATCTAGCCAAGCTTATGCATGGCCACTGATATATGATGCAGTTGTGATAAAGTAGAGGAGAAACTGATCTTCAATTTGGGAAACATGGATTAAAGATCCAGCGTTAACACTTCATAGCACTGTAAATATGTTACATTGAATAATGCCTCCCCTCAACCCCCCAAAAATGTCCATATTTGAGTCTCTGGAACCTGTCACTATGTCTCGTACATGGCAAAAGGGACCTTGCAGGTATGGTTAAGTCACATATTTTGAGATGGGAGATTATCTTGGATGATCTGGTGAGTCCAATGTAATTATAAGGGTCCTTATAAGAGAAAGGCAGGAGGACAAATACCTTAAACTGTCAGATAACATAATTGCTGGGCAAATGACTCAAGACAAGCCAACCACAAACTTTTTTTTCCATGGACTATAAGAAGGGAGAAACCCTTGATCCACTGAGGTGGCCAAAATGATGGAATGTGAATCTGGAGTTTGGGAATTTCATTGCCACCACATACGAAAACCAGCCTGAGAAAAATGTCAGCAGTGAGGGAAGTAGAGCTATGAGATTAAGAGTGATAGATTCCATGTATCAGCTTATTAGGTATTAAACATCTAGATCAAATTATACCTGAAGCTACTCTGGTTACATGAGCCAATAAAATGTTCATGCATAGGAATCATCAGAATGGGCTGTACTACCCATATTTCTATCAACATTCTGTTCATGATCATATAGGTATTCTCTAAGAAGTATGGAACTTTCTTTACAGCTCACTTCTACTCCTTCTGAGCCGTCACCAGAGTCACCCTTAATGGTTTGTTCACACCAATGCAGGCTGTACTGTAGCATATTCACAGTTATGCAACCATCATTACAGTGTCATTTTAGAATATTTTATCATCCGAGAAAGAAACTTTGTACCCATTAGCAGTCATTCCCAAGCCCTCACCCTGCCATCAGTAAACGCTAATCTACTTTCTATGTCTATAGATTTGCTTATTGTATATTCAGATTGATATAGATCTATATCCATATCATATTCATATTCAATATTTTATATAAATGGAATCATACCATGTGCGGTCTTGTGTATCTGGCTTCTTTCACTCAGCATAATGCTTTCAAGTATGCCATACCACATATCAGTATTTCATTCCATTTTATTGCCAAATAATATTGCATTATATGAGTATACCCTATTTCATTTCAGTTATTATCATTACAGGGTAGAATAGTTTTGAGTGAATGGGATGGAGAAGAAAGGAGCAGAAGTGTTTTTATTTTTCTGAGACAGAGTCTTGCTCTGTTTCTGGAGTGCCATTGCATGATCTCAGCTCACTGCAACCTCCACCTCTACAACTCAAGTGATCCTCCCACCTCAGCCTCCCAAGTAGCTGGGACTGCAGGTGTGTGTTGCCACACCCAGCTATTTTTTTGTATTTTTTGTAGAGACGGAGTTTCACCATGTAGCCCAGGCTGGTCTTGAACTTCTGAGCTTAAGTGATCCACCTTCCTCGACCTCCCAAAATGCTGGAATTACAGGCAAGAGCCCCCATGCCCTATCAAAAGTGTGATCTTAATGGCTGCTCAGGCCCCCAGGAGCAGCAAGAAGATATGTTTGACTAGAGCAGGAAAACGATGGTTGAAGAGGGATGCTGAAAATTCTGGGGAAGCATGCCAAAGGCCCATTTTCTTCCCTCCTGCTGGCCCTACCTGGAGTCAGGGGAATAACAGGTGACTTGCTCATCCTATATGGAGGCAACCTAATGCAGAAGAAAGTAGTGCGTTCTTACTCACTAACTCCGTTAGCTTGGGAGAGTCATTTAAGTCCGTGAAGTATCAGTTTCCTCCAATCATCCCCCTGCTTCTCCATTTACTTCCCGCAGCCCTATTCTTCATGAATAATCATGAAGATCATATTGTGAAGAGGGTAAAAGTATTTTATAAATTGGAACATATTTTCAAAAGTACAACAATGCTTCAATACAACAATGTGCTAGAGGCATTTTGAAATGCTTTCTTATGAAAGGAAAATGCTTTTGAGGTCCCTGAATTTCTTAGGAATTTATAGGTAAATAAGGAATGAATCAGAACCCCCAAGTAGCTATTGTGGTTAGTTGAAAATGGGCCCTAACAGACTCTGATGCCCTTCCAGGTAGCAGTCTATCTTATTCATCACTGTACCACATTGCTTGCCACGATTTATAGGCTATAGTAACATCAATAAACCTATTTTATTGAAGCAAAAACAGAACTTTCTATCATTGTGCATCAATCAGTACATGCATGATTTGTGTGCTGTATCCTCCAGTCATCTCTATTAAAGAAACAAAAAGAAGCACTAGTCTAGCTTACATTTAATGAGCACTTACTATGTGACAGACACTGTGCTACGCTCTTACATGCATTAACTCACAACAACCATCCCGCCTCCTCAATAAAGAATTCAAGGGTGAGAGAAGTAATATGTTTATTAAGTTTGAAAACTAATTTTCAGTGCTGACTTTATGCTGGTTTGATTTAAAATCAAAGCCTTTAAAAGGACTTTGGTTTACTTTATTTATTAGAATTAAGCATAATAACTATGTATTATCTCATTTCCAAAGACTGGGTCCTAAAGAAGAATCCAAAGAGTTTTGTTTTGTTTGGGGTCCATTTGAAAATATTTTGAAAATCATATGCATTAATTCTGAATGTGATACACTGTATGGCTCACCTGAGGTGGTTCTTAGTTCAAATTACAGTTTTTAAAGATACTGAGGATTCCTTAGATCCTTAGTGTCATTCTCTCTGCCAAAACAGAAAACGTCTGTATATTCTGTGCAACCATACTTTATCCTGTGATTTATTTTTCCAAAACTTTTCAAAACTCAACTCATCCATAAAATCCTCTGTGATCAAGGCGGAAGCCACCCAGACATTCTGTTAATATCCTCAGTGTGATTGATATTTCTCTCCTGCAGTGTGGCAAGATAGCATATGCGTATATGGGCAAGCGTATATATCTTTATGTTAATGTGCATCTGTTCCTCTTATCTCTACCATACTATTAAGATATTAAGCTCTCAGGGCCTGTCTTTCTTTCCCTTCACAGAAGACAGCATTTATTCTCCTGGGTAACCCTAGTGCCTAGTTTTGTGGTATAATGTACATGTTCAATAAACATGTACTTAATGAGTGAGTGCTCAATGAGGACAATGACAACATGGAAAGAAAATATCTTTCGGCACACAGAGAAAATAAGATCACATACAAATAGAAGTTTTAATAGTTTGCCTTCTTGGGCATTTTATTTTTAAGTATTCTCAGATGAAATATGCTGTATAATAGCTGAGATTTAGCAGGTAATTTTTATTTCACCTCTGTTTTCCAAAACGTTGCCATTTGCCAAATGCACCATACTTAAAATGTGCTTTTCCGACTGGGCCCAGTGGCTCACACCTGTAATCCCAGCACTTTGCGAGGCAGAGATGGGTGAATCACAAGGTCAAGAGATCATGACCATCCTGGTCAACTTGGTGAAACTCTGTCTCTACTAAAAATACAAAAATTAGCTGGGCGTGGTAACATGTGCCTGTAGTCCCAGCTACTTAGGAGGCTGAGGCAGGAGAATTGCTTGAACCCTGGTAGTGGAAGTTGCAGTGAGCTGAAATCATGCCACACACTCCAGCCTGGCGACAGAGTGAGACTGTCTCAAAAATAATAATAATAATAATAATTTTCCCCTTTCATGTACATTATAGTGCTTTATGGTTTTGTATGTCTCAGTGTCTTAAAGCTATGGAGTTCACTTATGTCTTGTTATTTATCATAGATTTACTCCTTGGGTTAAGGCCAAAGAAGAGAACTCAAGATGAACAATGGAGTTCTAACTCACCAACTCCCTTCTGTTGATATTAAAAAAAAAAAAGTTTGAAAAATTTAAATTCTGAGTTGCATGAAACTCTTGCTTGGTTATACTTTCTGTCAGTTTCTGTGAATTATTATTGCTACCTTAATCGATAACAGTAACCATAAATAAACAATACAGCCACCAATGCTTGAGAAGATTTGAATCATATTGCCTAGGTTTTCATCCCATTTCTACTTCCTTTCCATTTGAATGATCTTGAACAAGTAAGTTATTTAGCTTTTGTCTTCCTCCTTTGAAGTAAAGGTGAAAAGGGTGCTGTGACTCCAGGAGATAATTCGTGTAAAGGAGCTTAGTTCTAGCCATATGCATGGGAATTTATTCACATCGTTTATTATTACCTGCCATTATTTTTAGGATAGTGGTATTGATAAGTAGACTGGGTTAGGTAAACTCCTCCATGAACAGATGCCTTCAAGACCTTTTTAAAAAGGGATTCCCAACCCTTCACAGCACCAACCCAGTTTTATCCAAGAATGCTAAAAGAAAGGCAAATTCAAGAGAATCCAGAGCTACTGAGGGGTTCCTTAGTCTTACTTGCAAAAGGATTTTCCTTTACCTCGCAGATACTAACTACTCCATGAATACAATGTGGTCATGGTTCCAATAGTCTAGCAGAAGGATAGTGTCAACAATCTGGATGAAAATGTAGTCAGCTTAAGTTGAAGGACATTTATTTGAGCATTTAATTGCTTCCAGAGATTGGGCAGCAGTTATATGAGGGCTCAAGCTCTCCCAGGCAACACCTTGATACCTTCACTGACAAGGTGCCCTCTCTTTTGCACTTTACAGGCTTGCAGAAGTCTAAGTCCATCAATTTTGCCACTCATCCACTCCTTTCACTGAGACCCAAATGTCTACCACACCAGAAGTGGTCTTAGCTTTACTGGTGAATGGCAAATAAATGATTGCCTTTCCCTTTCACCATCCTCAAAGTCTCTTGTCAATTTCTACCTCTGGACATTACATCTCACACTCTTTTTGTTTTGTCCTATTTGTAATTGATCAAACAGATTTGTTTATGTTAGTTTTTACTCCTCACCTCCTCCCAGGCGTTTTACCATGTTGCTGGCTGTTGCAGCCCTTCAATTCTATGACAACAACAGGCACAAGTTATTATCACTGTTACAGATTAAGGCAGAGGAGTCATGATAACATGAAAACATGATAAATTCACAGGACCAGGGGAACAGAATAGAGAACCCAGAAATTAATTCATATATCTATAGCCAACTGACTCTTGACAAAGGTGCCAAGACCGTACGTCAGAGGAAGGGCCGTCTGTTCAATAAATGGTGCTAGGTAAACTGGATATCCATATGCAGAAGCACAAAACTAGTTTTAAATACACAAAAATCTACTCAAATGGATCAAAGCCCTAAAGGTAAGACCCCAAACTATGAAACAATTAAAAGAAAACATGGGGGGAAATTCTTTTTTTTTTTTTTTTTTTTTTTTTGACATGGAGTCTCGCTTAGTCGCCGAGGCTGGAGTGCAGTAATGGGATCTCGGCTCACTGCACGCTCCGCCTCCTGGGTTCACGCCATTCTCCTGCTTCAGTCTCCCGAGTAGCTGGGACTACAGACACCTGCCACCACGCCCGGCTAATTTTTTTTTTTTTTTTGGTATTTTGGTATTTTTGTATTTTTAGTAGAGACGGGGTTTTCCTGTTAGCCAGGATGGTCTTGATCTCCTGACCTCGTGATCCACCCACTTTGGCCTCCCAAAGTCCTGGGATTATAGGTGTGAGCCACCGCACTCTGTTCATAGTGGGGAAATTCTTTAGCACATTGGTCTGGGAAAACATTTTATGAGTAAGACCTCAACAGCATGGGCAACAAAAACAAAAACAAATAAATGGGATTATATAAATCTAAAAGCTTCTGCACAGCCAAGAAAACAATGAACAGAATGAAAAGACAACCTACAGAATGGGAGAAGTAAGTTGCAACCTGTTTATCTGACAGAGGATTAATACTTAGAATATGAAAAGAACTCAAACATCCTGACAGCGAAGAATAAAAAATAAATAAAAAACAGAAGACAAAAACAAAGCAAACTATCTGATTTTTAAAAAAATGACTCAATGATCCGAATAGACATTTTTCAACAGAAGGCATACAAATGGCCAAAAATATATGAAAAAATGTTCGACCTCACTAATCATCAGGGAAATGCCAATTAAAACCGAAGTGAGTTATCATCACCCCAGTTAGGATGGCTATTATTGCAAAGGAAAAACAAAAAAACAAATGCTAATGAGGATCTAGAGAAAAGGGAACTCTTATATACTGTTGGAAATGTAAACACGTACAGCCACCATGAAGAAAAATATGAACATTCCTCAAAAAACTACAAACAGAACTACCATGTGATCCAGCAATCACATTACTGTGCATTTATCCAAAGGAGAGGAAATCAGCATCTACATTCCCTTGCTTATTGCAGCACTATTCGCAATAGCCAAGGTATGGATTCAACCCAGGTGCCCAAAAACAGATGAATGGATAACCGAAATACAGTATATATACTCAATAAAATACTATTCAGCCATAAAAAAGAATGAAATCCTGTCATTTGCAGCATTATCGATAGAACTGGAGGACATTATGTTATGTGAAATAAGCCAGGAACGGAAAGTTAAATACCACATGTTCTCACTCATATGTAGAAGCTAAAAAAAAGTTATCTCATAATAGTAAAAAGTAGAACAGAAGATACTAGAGTCTGGGAAGTGTAGGGGAAACAGAGATGGGGAGAGATTTGTTAAAGGATACAAAATTAAAGCTAGAAAGGAATAATTTCTTGTGATCTGTATCACTATCGGACAACTCTAGTTAACAAAAATATACTATATAGTTTCATAGAGCTAAAAAGAGGATATTGAATGCTTCAACACAAAGAAATAATAAAGGGATGAGGTGATGAATATGCTAATCAATATATATTATCTGTATTGCAATATCACTATATACTCCCAAAATATGTGCAATTATTATGTCAGTTAAATAAAGCTGAAAAAAAATACTGCACAGACAGGAAAAAATGAAAAAATTAAAAAACCCAATATGGATTATAAAGGGGTGGCATGTGTGTGTGCATGTGTGTGTGTTTTAGAGGAGGAAGAGGTCATTTTTATCCTTTAAATAGCTTTTGCTTAGTTTGTAATTTATTTTATTCTCCTAGTTTATGTACTTACATGTCTATTTCTTGCTTTAAAACAAGGAAATGTTACCCCCCAAAATACTATTATCTAGATATTTTTCTACACATATACATTCCTGATACATGTAATATATAAAATTATTGATGTCACATTTACATAATTTCTTGTAATCAGAAATTTAAAATTAATATTATAAATGTATTCCCATAGCTATACATTCAGAGCAGCAGCAGCAGCATTGTGAAACACTGTATAGTGTTTCATTACATCAATAAACTCTATGAGGCACTCTATTTTTAGTTTTTTAAGTTGTTTCCAATATATTGCAACTGCTTACAATACTCTAATGATCATGCCTGTAGATATGTCTTCATTTATCCACTGAATTATTTGCAATATTAGAAGGAAGTGGCACATTTTAAAGACATTTGAATTACATACCATATAGGTCTCTGAAAGAGTTATATTAAACTATACTCTGAACAGCAATTTATAAAAATGATCTTTCTCTAAACTCTTACCACTACAGGATGTTTTAATTTGGTTTTAAATTTAAAGAGCAATGAGGAGGCATCCCACAGAGCTTACAATCTCCCTGAGTAGGGCTACATTAGATTTACAGTGTACAGATTTGTTAATCAGGACTGAATCATGGGAATGTGGGCATGTTTGTTCTATTAGCAAGAACTCTATGAGTTAGATCTAATAACTATTTTAGCCACTACCAATACAGCCAAATTTCAGAGACATCCCAAACTGGAAAAAGTCTATGCATTTTTTATCAAAAAATTCCCACAGATGTAATAATAGCAAATATTCTTTCAGTTCTTTTGAGATTGGAGGCAATAATGTTGTTTCACTTGAAATTATGTAACTCATTATAGACATTGTGGAAATTCAATTTATAGATATGTTTTCAGAAATAAGTAGAACTCTATTTGTTGCTCAATAAAAATGTCAATCATAAAGTAACAGCCACCACAACTTACTCATGTAGATGTCTACTTTTTGTGAATGAATCAGAAACCTGACAAGGCTATTTGGAACTTTACTTGTTCCTATCTGTTGCTTTGGCCAGTTAATCAGTTACTGACCTTTTGGAAGACAGTAATTCTCAGTCCCTCTACTAGCAAAAAGAAGACAGAAGTAAACATCAGTAAGGATATGGCCAAACCCTATTCAGATAGGACAAAAAAATCTGCATGACAATGCTTACAGGCAACAGAAAATGAAGAGTTATGATAGTTAATCAAATGAATGGTTGTATTTTCTGATCTCTAGGAGTTTAATAAATTTTCACAAAGGGTTCTTGGAAAATTTCTCTGAATATCCAAACATTCTATAGAATTTGTTATGCATTTATTTATCAAATGAATGAATGTAAATATCATTAGAAGCTTCATAAATCTCAAGGCAAAATTAAACTTAGAATGCTTTCACTATGATGTGATTTGGTTAAGCTGTGATTTATGGGTGCTAGGAAACCAGATAGCCTTGAACTTCTGAGATAAACTTTTTAGGATAGACCTATTGGGGATCTATATACCTTTCTCTTAAGTTACCTGGTTTTTAAAAAATTTAGTTCCTTAATATAGTAATAAAAATGTTATAAAGGCTGTGGGAATATGGGGAAAAAGGAGAAAACTAGGATTTACTCATTCTAAATTAGATGAGCACATGTATATTTTGGAAAATAATCTCATACATTCGTAATTAATCGAATCATTTAATCATTTATTCAACTAATGTTTGCTAAAATTCAATGATGCAAACCTCTTTTATTGAACTTAATCTGGGGAAATTCTGGGGTCTTCAGTAAAGGTCCTAAATTAGGGTTTGTGTATATATATATATATATATATATATATTTTTTTTTTTTTTAGGAGCAGGACATCCTACTGACTTATGACCACTTTATTCCTTTTTTAAATATTGTTGTTTTGCAAAGCATTCTTGGATTTGGTTCATTCACAGCAATCCTAGTCTTTCCATTTCCTTATTATTCCTCATTCTTGTTTCAGCACAGTATTTTAGTTTTCTAGGGTTAGATGTCCCTTTGCATAATGGGTTATACTTTCCACAGGATCTAAGTATAACTTAGTATCCAGACTGAAATCTTAGCAGAAGGATGCTCTACCTTGAAATTCTAGAGCTGACAATAAATTACATATCTGTCCTGTTTTTCATGAATTCATACTTCACTGACAATTGTAGCCATGCAGGCAAGTTCCTCAATGTAGGCATTTGTGATTATACTTCCTGAAACCCATGCCGTTCTATGTCTTTCTTCAAGATACTGAAACGTCTCTCTGCATGTCTCTTGGTCCATCCTACATGTTCCTTCCTGAGATCATCTTCTCAATTACTAGATTAACTTTACTTCCTTCATGGTTTCATTAGTTCACATATGGTTTTTGCCACTCATTACCAAGTTACAACACTATGCTACCTTTTTTTGTTTGTTTAAAGGTAGGGAGCAGCTTATTTTAAATCTAAAGTGTTCCCATTCCATTCTTAAGGGGAAAGATGACAGAAATCAGGCTCGTCTTTTAGAGAGCAGAAGTCTATATTCTCTACAGCAGCAGTAACCTGCTAGCAAGGAGTAGTCTCTTCCTTTCAAAGTGAACACAGGCAGGATCAGAGCCTTTATACATTTAACCATACATTTAAGCTTACATATTAGCTTCCAGAGGTATAAGTTTTGAGTGTCAAATTAAAAATATTGATCAGTCTAGTAGACCTTTGATATTCTTGAAAGACATACCTGAGAACATTGATAATAAACAATTTCCAAACGTCGCTATACTCATCTATGCCAAATAATATCAAGTATAGATATTACCTTCCAGATAGTAACCCTATTTTGTTTTTAATTATTAATTATTCCTTATAATATGTATTTAATTATTCCTTGTAATATGTATTTACAGTAGTGTAGTCAATCCTGATGCTTGCTCTTTCTCTATAGAAGACACAATGGTCTAATTTATTTTTATTATTAATATTGTTATTATTATTATTACTATTTTGCCTTTACTGCTCCAGTCTAGTCAAAAGGACAAATCATCAAAATTTGAACAAATAAAATGATCAAAATAAACCAAACATTTTTTTGGAATGAAATGACCTTCAATCTTAGATGATAAAACACAAATATGAAAGGAGCAGGGTTCATTCATTATAGAGGCAGCATCTAATGCAGAATATCAAGTCAATCCTGCTACCTTCCACAGATACTTGGCTTGGTTCATAGTCTTGCACCAAGTCCATTATTTTACTTTCTTCAAGCTTACGATTCCTTTTTATATTTTTAATACATTATATTTCCTTGGTTTTATTTTTACCAATAAATAAATCCATGTACACAGGTTGTTTATTAAATTAGAGTTTCAAATCCCCATTGAGACAAGTACACTGAGGAGTTAACTAAGCTCTTTTACTACCTAAACTGTTTCCTCCACCTGCCCTTTACAGAATAACTTAACGGTATGCCTCAAAAATTGAAAATTACTATCTGTAATGGGTTTTTATTTTGTTTAAAAATAAGTAAAAACGTAAGTGGTAGTAGTCTACTATACAGTCATCTGCTCTGTGATAGCACAGACAGCATGTCTATTGTGATTCTGAAAATATCTGACTTCACATAGGAAGGTGGGAAAAATTTTGCCTAGAATATTTCTTAAAGCAGGGAGAATCTCAGTCCTGTGGCTTCCTCCATTACCCAGGAGAAATTATCTTAGTGTGCTGCTAGGTTAAGAAAATCCTGATGCAACCTCTAAAGAGCCTTTTTTCCTTTTAGGTAGGTCTCTCCGATCCTTCAATGGTAACAGAAAAAAATACTCATTCCTCATTTCAATTTTTTTTCTTCCATGTGAAGGAAACTCCATTATAGCAGCTCTTCTGGCCTCTCTTTATCCCCCTTTCTCTCCCTTCTTCTTGGTCGGTAGAATTGCTTATTTGATTGGTGAACTTCAAAGCAAGATTTTCACATTCTTTTCCCCTTCATCTTTACAGTGAGCTACTTGAAAGAAGATACACTCAGGTCTGCCACTCCATACTAGAAATTTCATAGGGCAGGCTGCCATGTTGGGAGAGCCTGCAGTTGCCACGCACTTCTTGGGCCTGGATGGGTAAATCTATCTAATGTTGTAGTTAAATGTTAGGAATTTCATTTTTGTCACACTCACTGAAATGTTATCCCCAAATATTAACTGCATCATTAATAAAAGCGATGCATGGTTTTCTATTTGTCTATTTTCTTGACTTAGTGAACCTCACTTTGTTCTTAACTACAGCAGCTAGAATGGAAGCCCCTAAAGAATAGATTAGTGGTATTTTGAACTTACCTTAGTAAAATTTCTCCAACAGGTATTGATCTTCCTGAGAAAACTCAAAGAAGTTTAACAAGTGCTCTGGATTTCTGCAGATACTTCTTTAAACCTGGAGGAAGATAACATAAATATCATATTTTAAAATCATGCTATACAAGTGAAAACAAACTTAGTATTAGACATCCCTGCCTGTTACATTCCCTCAATATAATTTAGTAATTTAAAATCACAGAATGTCTTTCACACGTGTGTGTTACACGACTAACAAATCAAGACATGGGTAAACTATAGCAAATATGTATATGTATATATTTATATATTGAATATGTATATATTTATATATTGAATATGTAATATATATTGAATATTTATATATTGATATATCGAATATGTATATAAATATATACATATATATCTGTTTGATTTAGTTTACCCAACTCTAGATTTATTAGTCTTTCATTTCTTTGTTAATATTCATTGCATTTTATTGAAATATGTCATATGAATTTCACTGGAAAAGATTTTTATCTATAAATAGCTTATTGTACATAAATTTAAAAGACTTCCTGCTCTTACTTCTTCCCTCTGGCCATGAGCTAAAAACAATACAGATAATTATCAGTTTATTTCAACTCTAATAGTTGAAACTGACATTAAAAAACTAGAAAATATACACTGTAATTTACAAATTTCTCAGTTTGATATAGCATCACAGAAAATAAGTAAATATAGACATTGGATTGAGAATTAGAACTGGATTCAATTCATAACCCTGCCATAATTAGCCAGATAATTTTGGGCAAGAATCCAAAACTTACTGAGTCTTAACTGCTCCACATGTAAAACAAAAAGCTTTGTGTAAAATTGCCACCAAGGACCCTTCCATCTTTCAAATTCTATGATAATTTTCCTTCTAAGGGTATGTTTTGATATGGGTAGAATGATCAGGAAGATTTTGTGGAAGCAAAACTCTCATGCTTAAATAAAGCCTGAATTTTTATACACTTATATATACCAATTGTTAACTTCTCTCTCTCGAGCATGAGTTATTTGTAGGTAAGTGATACTAAGGTGGTTGTAGTCAGTGAATTTGAGATTCGTGTATTACTTGAAAAAAATTAATTATCTACCTGATGGAGTTTAGTACAATTTTATTTTTAACTCAGAAGATTAATAACCCTTTGGAGCCTAATGACCAGTAGGTCAGTTGTCCATCCTTCAGGTATCCTGATGTTAAGGAGAAGTTGAAATTCTGAAGGGACTGGGCAAACCACTTACAAAAAATATGTAAGATAGCTTACAGAATTTAGCATGATATGATGATTTTCTTCCCCTCACATATCTTCCAAGGAAAAAGGTATTTTTGGTTGAAATATTCATATTTAATTAGTGTTCATATGTTGTTGTCTTGCAAAAACAATACATTTCCTAAAACTGAAGGGTTGAGTGATAGGTGAAATTACTACTTGCAAAGATAATTTTAAAACTGGCATATCAGATTTGTTTGCTACTATTATTAGAATAAAAGAAACTAAGCTTGCATTATGCTTCTAATGTACTGGGCTAATCTCTCTACATTACTTTACAAATTAAGCTTCATGACTACTCCATAAAAATTTGGATTATAATTCTCATTTTACAGATTAAGAAACAGAGGTAAGGATGTTCAAGTCAGTTAAACAACTTAGTTTAACCCAGAAAGAGATAAGTGGCAGAACTGGCAAGTCTGTTTAATCCCCAAGCCTATACTTTTTCTTACTATGAACTATGCTATGTATCCTGGCACTACAGAAGTTGATGGCTACTTCTGGGCCCGCACATATTCAATTGAAGCAGATTCTATCAGACCTGTTGTATCTTAGCCTCTGAATGCATCAGTTGATATTGATCTTTTCATACCTGAATGCCTTGTCTAATTTCTCAGGAATCTGATTTTTGCATTTCATTTCAATTGTATGTTCAGGGGGACAAAATGATGCCTCCTCCTTCTTCTGAGTTTTCTACTTGGTATTTAATAAGTTTCAAATAAATTTGTTCATATCAGGATTCTTAGTACAGAGAACTGAGCGTGGTGGGGCTGCTGGCAGGGATATAGCATCAGAGTAGAAGTTCTACAACAGGTGGTTGTGATGAGAACAAGGCAGGGGGTTTGTTGGTTAGAACAAAGTGAATCATATTATACAGCTTCATTAAATGTGGGGCTGGAAGGGACTCACCAATCGATTCACTAAATATTATACTGCACAGGTGAAGGGAGTAAGATACAATATGTCCATGAACTAGAAAGCAGGTTTTAGGATTTCATTCATCTACCCAGCTTCTCAATGGTAGCACTGATTCTTCGATTGCATGTTTTAAAAAAGAAATTCACTTTTTTTTTTTTTTTTTTTTTTTGAGACAGAGTCTTACTCTGTCACTCAGGCTGGAGTGCAGTGAGGCGATCTCAGCTCACTGCAACCTCCGCCTCCTGGGTTCAAGAGATTCTCCTGCCTCAGCCTCCTGGGTAACTGGGATTACAGGCATGTGCCACCATGCCTGGCTAATTTTTGTAATTTTAGTAGAGATGAGGTTTTGCCGTATTGTCCAGGCTGGTCTCAAACTCCTGACTTCAGGTAATCCACCTGTCTCAGCCTCCCAAAGTGCAAGGATTACAGGCATGAGCCACTGTGCCCGGCCAAGAAATTCACTTCTCTAGGCTTCAATGTGCCAATCACATTGTGCACATTAAGACTCAGGGAGCATAGGTTACAGAAGACTTTGGAGTCAGACCAACCTAAGGTCAGCAGCCTCACTTCCTGGTTGTAGAACTTTTCTATGGGTCACTATCCTAATTTATGAAACAGGATAGTGAGAGGTCCATCCCTTTTATGCTGCTTTGGGATTTAATGAAGAAATTTCTATAGGATACTTTGCATCAGGGTCTGTCCCAGAGTAAGCATATATAGAGATATCCAGGTATTGTCAGCATCCTCACCATCATTATAATTTATTTTCTGTGGGACTAATATAATGGAATATCCTCTGTAAATTGTATTTTCCTTTGGAAATATAAATCTCAATAAAAAGAGAGTATGATTGAAGTACTAACAAAAGATACTAAATTAACCAGGATTGTCATGGTAACTTTATTTTACTCACCAATGAAATGGGAAAGACACAAATCGCTATACATATTTGAAATTAAATGTTCAATACCCTAAAATAATAGGCTTGGAAATGAATCCTTTTGCTCAGAACAGCCTAAAGCAATTGCACTCAAAGGCAGAAGTTCTCATAGCTTCTCATAGCTAAATGTTGTAACTAAAACAAATGATTTTACATGACAAAAAAGAGGAAAGGTCACTTGTTCTCTTAATTATAATAAGTTAATGTGAAGGAATGTCCACTTGGACTCTGCTGTTAGAAGCTCAGTTATGCAATATTCATATAAAAATAGTTGCAAATCAATACAACATGTTTTAAATTTACATTAACATTTAAGTTAATGAGCAGCTCAATGTGAATTATGGCCCTTTAGATGTTTAGGACAACATCTCTTCTTGCCAACTTGGAACAGAGTCTATTGACTCACCTTCATCGTTTCATAAACAGTTTCCAGACTCCATGTATTTTCATTGCCAGCGGATTTTTCAGACTGATGAAGGGGCTGTATTGACATCACCAGGGAATAATGTTGGCCCTATCCACTAAAGTTATAAAATGCAGCTAGCAAGTGAACATACCTCTGAAGGACAGTTTGCCACAGATGATTCTCATGTCTCGGGTTGCTTTAGAATTAGAGCTTATTCCTTTTTTTCTCCTATGGATTTTTTCATCAAATATTTCTAGAGCACCTATTCTGGAAAGAACACTGTGCTAAAAGCAACACAGATCCTACTTCAAGGAACCCACCCTCTATTGAATGAGGTAGTAATGTATATAAACAATTATAGAATAATATGACATATTCTAGGATTAAACAATGTATGTATTAGGTGCTATTGGAGGTACCTAGATAAGACTGAGGAGGATCAAGGACAACTTTCTGAAGAAATTAGGCTTTAAAACCAAGTAGGCATTAGTTAATTAAGGAAGTATAGAAGATCTCACTAGTCAGAGGGAAGACCCCGTAAAAGAGCCTGATATCTTCCCTTCAATGAACAAGAAATTCAGAATGATTAGTGTGATAGGTGGCAAGTATGTGATTGTGTGTGAGTTTATGTGTGTTTAGTGTGTAGGTACACATGCTTACATAGAAGTGTGACTGTAACAAATTGACATCCATGATTAGGCAGACCAATTAATGAGCTATGTCATATGTCATAAGGAGTTTGAACATGATCCTTAAAATTATGCAGATGCAGAAGTTCTGATGGATTTTAAGTAAGCTTGATTCTAAAAGTATTGCTCTGGCAATAGCACAGAGAATGGATGAAAGGTGAGTCGTTTTTTTCCATAAAGGTGAGGAGTTTTTTGTCAGATGTCAAAAGAAGACTTAGTAAATCCACGCTTGAATTCATATGACATCAGATGCAAGACACAGGTAGCGGAGAATGTCATAGAAGCTTAGCAATTCTAAATCTCATGGCAAAATGAAATAGGCAATGAAAATTAGAATTAGCCGTGCTGTATCTGAGTTCTACCACCCTCACTCACTTATGAAAAACAATAAACTGAGCACTAACTATGCACCAAGGATAGTATTAGATCCAGTGACAGAGTAACGAATAGGCTAGGTAAGGTCCCAGCTCTCAAGATATCTATATTTTCTTGAAAGCATGAGAAAGAACAATTCTTGAGAAACATTTCTTGATAAATGAGACAGAACAATTAAGCAAATACAAATATTTACAGATTAGGGTAAAAATTATTGAGAAATAAACAGGGTGATGTGATAATGACTAGGATGGAGTCAGACAGGGCTGCTTAACTGAAGAGCATAAGCTTTGGATTGGGGATTCAAATCCCAGCTCTGCTATTTCTCTATTATGCTGTGTTGGCAAGATCTTGTGCCTCAGGTTCCTCTGCTGTAAATTGAAGCTAACTATTCCACTTCATAGTCTTATTTTGAGGACTAAATCAGTTAATAAATACACAAAGATAGGCTGGGCGCGGTGGCTCACGCCTGTAATCCCAGCACTTTGGGAGGCCGAGGTGGGCGGATCACGAGGTCAGGAGATCGAGACCATCCTGGTGAACACGGTGAAACCCCGTCTCTACTAAAAATACAAAAAATTAGCCGGGCATGGTGGCGGGCGCCTGTAGTCCCAGCTACTCAGGAGGCTGAGGCAGGAGAATGGCGTGAACCTGGGAGGCGGAGGTTGCAGTGAGCCGAGATTGCACCACTGCACTCCAGCCTGGGCGACAGAGCGAGATTCTGTCTCAAAAATAAAATAAAATAAAATAAATAAATAAATAAATAAATAAATAAATAAATACACAAAGATTAGCCCAGTGCTTAGCAAATAGAAATGCTCAAAATTACTATTAGTATAGTCATAGTTACCATTATTACTTTATTAGTATTCTTTCTCTTCTACAAATAGATCGGCAATGGAAGGACTAGTTGAAAGGTGAAATTTGACCTTAAACCTGAAGAACGAGAAAGAGCCAGACATGGGTAAAGCCTTAGGAAACATATTCACGCCATTTCCTAACAAAGCCAACAACAGTGCAAAATTTCTGAAGTGACCTTAATGTTAAAATGTCTTCAACTTATTAGAAACTACTTCAGTATTATTATGTAAGTTTCAGCTACTTTTGCTTTGACTCCAGGAAAGGAAGGGTCACTTATCTAAATTAAGAATCCAGGCCAGGCATACCTCAGCACTTTGGTAGGCCAAAGCAAGAGGGCAGCTTGAACCAGGAGTTCAAGATCAGCCTGGGCAATATAGTGAGACCCCATCACTTAAAAAAGGAAAATAGCCAGGTTTGGTGGCACCTGCCTATAGTCCAAGTTACTTGGGAGGCTGAGCGGGGAGGGTTGTTAGAGCCCAGAAGATAGAGGCTGCAGTAAGCTTTGATGGTGCTACTGCTCTGAAGCCTGGGCAACAGAGCAAGGCCCTGTCTCAAAAGAAAAAAAAAAAAGAAACCATATTTGCTAGGATTATATAAAAAAGTCATGTTTGAAAGATAATACTTATTTTTTCCATTTTTAATCAACACCAGGCAGCCAATGATCATAGCTAATATCAGAAACTGTCATTTTCCAGCAAATAAATGTGTCAATGATTGGGATGATAGAAATTAATGGTGTTCAACATATATGGATTGACAAACATATTTGAGATACTACTCACAATCAGATTAAGACCCTTTAAGAATCTAGTGAGGCCAGAGGCATGTATCTTTAAGTTAGGGATGACACCCAAAGCTTTGATCTGTAACTGGTTCTCTGTCTAGCCATGGGTGAGAAGAACACTGATTGATCCAACCATAAGGTTGGAATGCTGTCTGCTGAAAGGTGGCATTTTGAAAACCTAAAAAAAAAAAAAGAAAAAAAAAAGGTGGAATTTTGTTGCACTTAGAACAGGTTATAAAAACTGTTGCTTGCTTGCTCACTATTGAAAGCATGTTTGTCTAATACAACTTTGTGTTTACCAAAATTAAGTACTGAGGGCATAGCTAACACTATGGGCTCAGGCTTCTTTGCGATTATTATTTACCAAAAATAAGTCTGGCCGGGCGCAGTGGCTCAGGCTTGTAATCCCAGCACTTTGGGAGGTTGAGGTGGGTGGATCACTACGTCAGAAGTTCAAGACCAGCCTGGACAAGATGGTGAAACCCCGTCTCTACTAAAAATACAAAAATTAGCTGGGCATGGTGGCAGGTACCTGTAATCCCAGCTACTGAGGAGACTGAGGCAGAGAATTGCTTGAACCCAGGAGGTGGAGATTGTAGTGAGCCAAGATCATGCCACTGCACTCCAGGCAAGACTCAGTCTCAAAACAACAACAACAACAACAACAAACAAAAACAAACAACAACACCAAAAAACTATTGCTGTGTGTTGTGCAGGGCCAAAGAAGCTTAGATCAGTTTGTAATACTTAGCCTGTCCAAGGACAAACAAAAAACCATTGCTTCTGGAGTATGATAAAGACATTGCTAGAAATTGAAATTAGAGAGCTAGACAGAAACCAAACAATGCAGGAACTTGCAGCTCCTGACAGCATTGCTGGAATTCATTCTCATTGCAATGAAATCTTCTAAGATATAAGTGGAGAGAGCCATTGATATGAGTTTTTTAAAGATGATAATAACCAGTGTGTAGAAAATGGATTGTAAAGGTAAGATTGAGTGCAGAGAGGAAAGTTCAGGAATATTTCAGAAATCTGGGAAAGAGTGATAAAGGTTTCAAACACAGCCGTGGAAATGGACACAGAAATGTAGATCGGTTTTGAAATATGTTTTGGAAGAAATCTTAATAGGATTTGCTTGTGGATTAGAAGTAAAAAATACCACAAGAAAAGATTCAAGTGTAGGACTGCTGTTGGGAAATTTTAATGCTGAATGTGGTTAGTTGAGGTGGTCTATGTCTGAGAGTTGAGGTGCATCCTTATCGCTAATAGGAGCCTCTCTCAATGACAGAGAAAGAAATGTAAGTCTCCTGTTGACTTCTATGAGGAGCCATGCAGAAATCTGCCATTTCCAATGACAGGACTTTCAACAGAGGCTACTTTTGGAGAATGCATGCCCTTTGGAGTCACGTGAGATGCCTTGCTTACATAGAGAGGCTTTTTTTTTTTTTTTTTTTTTTTTTTCATAAATAAATAGGAAGATCTAAATGGGAAATCTCAGTGTTTCATATTTATTTCAAATTCATTGAGCCTTACTGTTCCCTTGTAGAAAATGAATGACCAAGAAAAGGGCCTCTATTATTATCTGTTATCAGAAAGAAGTTGGTATTAATTACACTTGCTCTTAGCCAAAAGGCTGAGAAGCGATATTCATCAAAAGCTATGGAGCTTCAAAATAATCTTGGATTTGAGTTCAGTGTATGAATATGTTTTCATAGTCACTGATTTAGTCAGTCAGTCAATCCATCTGTCAGTCTATCAGTCAGCCATTCCTTAATAAACATTTACTCTGAATTAGCTATGCACTGGGCCAGGTGTTGGTGATGAGTCTTTTGTAACTTCTCTTCTGCCTCTACATTTTCTAAATTTTTAGTCTATTAAACACCAACAAAAAGTATCTCAAGCAGAATTCATAAAACTGATTTCACTACACTCTACATTGACTCTAGAACTACAGCAAAATTTAGTAACCAAAACAATAAAGTTAATTACTTTTATGTTGACCAATAAAAACTTTCATCCTTTAGAATATCAAGAAAAAATTTTCACTTATGCTTCCAAATTCTAATTGTGAATTTGCTTGAAATTTTTTAACGAAAGGAATTAATCATTATGTAAAAATGTCATGATCTTTATACATGTTAACAAATATGTAACACAGACAGTGACAGGGTTTGTAGACAGACATTACTAAAAGTGAAATATTTTTATACATATTTTAAAAGAATTTGCTTTGCATAGTAAGAACTAAAATGAGAACATTTATACCCAAACTTGATATTCCACTCTTCCATGGCCTGTGAAGGGTTGGAAAGATAGTTCAGTATTCTGTGCCACAATATTTTTATCTAAAGTGGAGTTAAATCTATGTAGTCACTTTATCCTTATTTATTTTAACACGAGAATTACAAGTCTGGTGTCTAGGAAGCCTGCTAGGTTCTCTGGTTTTTATTTCAAAATAAAGAGACCACATCATTACTATCACCTGAAGTAAAAAGAAATTAAGAGATTAATTGCCTAAAAGAACATATTCATATCATTATCAGTTCAACGGTACAGTATAATACTGCCACACATTGTGTGATTTTTTTCATATTATCTTTAGCTATTGGAGACAACCAAAGTTGTTGACAAGTTGCATGCATATTTTAATCCACGTCATCATACTACTTCTGGGACTTCTCTAAGGCAGGCAAGAATAGTCAACCACTGGATTAAGTCTTTCTGGATTAATATTTAATAATTGAGGTGTTGTACATTTCCTGAGGATTTTGTGAGCTGGTTAAAAAATTAGTAATCTCACAAGTACTTGGGTGGTATCACTTTGTAATTTTCCCCCAGAGAATAACTTTGATAATCACTTCTGTCATAATTTAAAAATGAAAGATAAGTGATTATCAGTTTAAATACAGAATATTTTATGGGTTATTTGCATTTGGAGGGCTCAGAGACTAGTGGTTTCCATTTAGACAATTCATAAATGTGAAAAAGGTAATCGGATAATAGCAGCATGAGGCGGGTAATTCCTAAAACTATCTGCACTAAATAGATTAAATAGCTTCTTTTCAAAGACATATTAATATATTTTAATGGTTTTATGATGGCACCTTAGTAACTCAAAAAGAACAAATACTACCACAAATAAAAGTTTATCTGTCTGTGGGGGAAAATTGAGACCTGTGATGAGCCGAAAAGTAAGCTTAGTGCAAATAGACCATGAGTGAGTGACAAAATGCTACTCGTTATAAGTGGGGTTGATTCTGTGCTCCATATACTCTCATTATGTATTCTGCTAATAGCACAAGGAAGTGAAAATAACAGTTAGTTCCGTAAAGAGCTGGGTGCAACATTAAGATTTAATTAAACCTTGTTTTACTTGGGCAAGCTAGTCATGCAGTGATGTCACAGGAGAACAGAACCCAACACTCTGATGACTAGGAGCAAAACGACGTGTAGCTGAAATGCTAGTGCACATAGCTAATGTAAACAAGTTGAGGGGAGCAAGGGAAACAGTGCAGTAAACTGAAACCATGCCACATGAGTCATGCTGGAAGGATGTGAGGGTGTTGAGTCTGTAGAAAGCAAACAGACTTTGAGAGGACTGGGCAGGAATCAGGGTTTCTGGGTTATTCTGGTAAACTATGATTCAAACTCTTTTGTGTACCTCATGGTATAGCACAGGAAACAAAGGCAGGGATGACAGGAAACAGGAAATGCAATTTCGGCTCAACATAAAAAAATTCTACCTGTCAAAACTATCCAAGAGTAGAATAGACTGTCGTTGAAGGTAATCAGTTTATAATCATTTGAGGTATTCAAGTATTGACTGCACAACCGCTTGGTAGTTATTTCCTTTTTCTTTCTTTTCTTCTTCTTTTTTTTTTTTTTTTTGACGGAGTCTCAATCTGTTGCCCAGGCTGGAGTGCAGTGGTGCAATCTTGGCTTGCTACAACCTCTGCCTCCCGGGTTCAAGCAATCCTCCTGCCTCAGCCTCTCAAGTAGCTGGGACTACAGGCACGTGCCACCACATCCGGCTAATGTTTTGCATTTTTAGTAGAGATGGGGTTTCACTGTGTTAGCCAGGATGGTCTCAATCACCTGGGCTCGTGATTCACCTGCCTCGGCCTCCCAAAGTGCTGGGATTACAGGGGTAAGCCACCACGCCCGGCCGGTAGTTACTTTCTAACTAGGTATAGTGCCATTCTCAGAATCCAATGAGTCATACCAGTTGGGTGTTAAATTAATGAAGAAGAGGTAGTCAAATTATGAATCTATATAAATTGCACTTACTTACATAGTAGAATTTGAGGTGGTGTGATGCTCATTTTATCTGTCAACTTGACCAGGTTAAATGATACACAGATAGCTGGTAAAACATTATTTCTGGGTGTGTCTGTGAGGGTGTTTCTGGGGAAAGTTAGCATTAAAAATGTAGCTATCTCACTTATAAAAATATTATTTTTAATTAACATATAATAATTGAACATATTTATGGGGTACAGAGTGATATTTTGATGCATGTATACAATGTGTAATGATCAAATAAGGGTAATTACCATATCTACAACCTTGAACACTGATTATTTCTTTATGTTGGAAACATTCAGAATCTTGTATTAGTCTGTTCTCATGGTGCTATGAAGAAATACCCAAGACTGGGTAATTTTATAAAGGAAAGAGGTTTAATTGACTCACTGTTCTGCATGGCTGGGGAGGACTGAGGAAACTTACTATCATGGTGGAAGGCACCTCTTCACAGGGTGGCAGGAGACAGAATAAGCGGAGCAAAGGAGGAAAAGCCCCTTATAAAACCATCAGATCTCATGAGAACTTACTCACTATCATGAGAACAACATGGAGGTAACCAACTCCAAGATTCAATTACCTTCTACCAGGTCCCTCCCATGATGTGGGGATTATGGGAACTACAATTCAAGATAAGATTTGGGTTGGGACACAGCCAAACTGTATCACCTGTCTTCTAGCTATTTGAAAATATAAAATAAATTACTGTTAACTATACTGTTATAGAGCACTAGAACTCATTTCTCCTATCTTGTAATTTTGTATCCATTAACCAATTTTTCACTATTCTTCCCTTCCCCATCCCCTACCCAGACTCTAGGAACCACTATTCTACTCTCTACTGCTACAGGATCAACTTTTTTAGCTTTCATATATAAGTGAGACCATGTAGTACTTACTATGTCTCACCCCAGTTAGAGTGACAATTATCAAAAAGACAAAAAAAAAAAAAATAGCAAATGTTGGTGAGGACATGGAGAAAAGGGAATTCTTATACACTGTTGGTGGGAATGTTAATTAGTATAGCCATTATGGAAAACAGTATGGAGGTTTCTCCAAAAGCTAAAAATAGAACTACCATATGGTCTAGCAATCCCACTACTTGGTATACATCCAAAGGAAAGAAAATCAGTATGTCAAAGATGTATCTGCATTCCCATGTTTCTTGCAACACTATTTACAATAGCCAAGATATAAAATCAACCTACATGTCCATCAATAGATGAATGAATGAAGAAAATGTGGCATATATACACAATGAAATACTATTTATCTATAAAAAAGAATGAAATACTGTCATTGACTGAAACATGGATGGATGTGGAGGATATTACAGTAGGTAAAATAAGCAAGGCACAGAAAGTGATTAACATTTGAATGAGTAGACTGAGCAAAGAAACCTCCCGTCTCCAGAGTGGGCAGGCATCATCCAACTGGTTGAATGGCCTAATAGAACCACAAGGTGGAAGAAGGTTGAATTCTGTCTCTCTTCTTGAGCTGAGACATGCGTCTTCTCCTGCCATCAGGTATCAGAACTTCTGGTTCATGGATCTTCGAATGCTGAGACTTAACACCAGTAGCCCCAAACCCTGCCATTCTTCAGACTGGGACTGAGTTATGCCACCAGCTTTCCAGGTTATCCAGCTTGCAGGAAGCATATTGTGGGACTTCATAGTTTCCATAATTACATAAGACAATTACCATAATATTAATAAATCCTGCGTACATGTTCATTTTTATATATTCTGTTGGTTCAGCTTCTCTGGAGAACCCTAGTGAATACAGGTAAGATTAACAGCATTGACCCAAGTGCCATAACATGTAAATTAACACTTGAGAAGCAATTTCTGTGATGAAGCTTTTTCTATATTTTGTGACCTTTAAAAATTGAATGCACTTTAGCAGTATATTAGTTTCCTAGGGTGGCCATAACAAAGTGTCACAAATGAGGTGGCTTAAAACAGCAGCAATTTATTCTCTTACAGTTCCTGGAGGTCAGAAGCCCAAAAGTAAAATATGGCCAGGCCACAATCTCTCTGAAGGCTCTATGGGGGAATCTTTCCTTATCTCTTCTTGCTTTTAGTAACTCCAAGCGTCCCTTGGTTTGTGGCACTTTAACTTCAATTTCTGCCTCCATCTCCATATGGCCTTCTTCTATGTGTGTCTTCCTGTATGTCCAATTTTTATTTTAGTTCATTTTATCAAGACACCAGTCATTGGAGTTAGGGCCCACCTAAATCCTAATCTCATTTTAACCTGATCGTATCTGCAAAGACTCTATTTTCAAATAAGGACACATTTATAACTACCAGGGGTTAGAACTTTAACATATGTTTTTTGAAAACACAATTCAACTCACGACAAGCAACGTTACATCTTTTTATCATCAACACTTGTGTAAATTAAGGTATCTAATCTTTATTTTAAAAGTATTCTTCCTTTCCTGGACTTTAACTCCCTGTGTTGTATTCTTTCCACTTTCCAAGCTAATGAAGCTAAAGCACAGTTAACTCTCTGAACACATCATCTTCTTTTACATAATTGTTCATGGATTGGAGCATTCTGCCTTGTCCATGTCAATACTTTCTAGTTGTTCTACAACTTTTAGCTACGTTATCTATTTCTTATATCTGTTAGGCAAAATAGAGTTTCCTTCATCTTCTGTTCTCATTATAGCATCTGCATATATCTCCACTAAGCCAGTTGTCAAGCCATATCATTAACGTTTATTTCTCTCTCTCTCTGAAACAGTAAGTTATTTAAATGCAGGGACCATGTTTATCACACATAGATATTTAGTGAATTAATGGACGACTGAGTAGGTACACTTATGACCCATGCAAGTGTCTGAAAGAATCTGAATATATGAGGTGTTCTGGATATTAAAACAAGAATAGCATAGAGAGTGAAGGCCACCAAAAATATCTCACTTTCAATTTTTTTATGAACTCCTCCTCTTGCTATAATCAAACAATATATAAGGGAATCCTTACTCCTTAAGTTCAGTTTTATTAGTGGGTATGTGGAATTATTCTGATTAATCATCTTTATATATTCATTCATATTATTTAATTATACATACACATATTTGTGAGATGCTACAACATATAAAAGTTTTTAATGTAGAAAAGCCTTGGATTTTTTGTTTGTACATTTTAAAGTAATATTAAGCATATTATTTATGAGTGAAAAATTGCAGTTGTCGAGTTATTTTTAAAATTGTAAATATGACCTGGCATGGTGGCTCACACCTGTAATCCTAGCACTTTAGGAGGCCGAAGTGGGATGATCACCTGAGGTCAGGTGTTCGAGACCAGCTGGGTCAACATGGTGAAACCCCGTCTCTACTGAAAATACCAAAACCAGCCAGGCATGGTAGCAGGTGCCTGTAATCCCAGCTACTCAGGGGGCTGAGGCAGGAGAATCTCTTGAACCTGGGAGGTGGAGGTTGCAGTGAGCTGAGATTGTGCCATTGCACTCCAGCCTGGGGGACAAGAGCGAGACTTTGTCTCAAAAAAAAAAAAAAAAAAAAAAAGACATTATAAATACGTGGGATTGTGTGACTCTTAACTGAGGAACAGTTTCCAATAAGTATTGATAATGATCAGATGAGTGACTTCAATTCATTTCCAGTGGTCAGGTCACTGTTATCTGATACATTTTTATTGCTGGTATTGTTGTGTAGAAGAGAGAGAGTGATAGGGAGGAAGGAAAAAAGGAGGAAAGGAAGAGAAGATAAGAAATAAAGTAAAAATCTTAGTTAGATACCCCCAATTATCTTGACGCTTTATCATACATCACTGTCTGCTGACTGGCTGGATGGCTTACACCAACAACAACAACAAAAACGTTCTTAGTGGATACAATTCTGCAGTCCTTGGTGCTTCAGATGGGAAAACCTCACCTGGTATTTTTCCTTGCTGTGTTTTAGTATGTGTACACAGAGGATGCTGCTGGGGATCCTGTTACATTTTATATTTAAGGGCACCTATAATGTTTTCAAAGGTCTTAAGACTGCTAAATGATTTCTAAATATTAAGTTTGTGGTTACTGGGAACATTTGCTTAGCAAGGACACAATTGAAACATTTTAGTAAAGCTTTTAATAATGGTTTCAGAAGATCACACAAACACACACACACACACACACACACACACAAAGTAAGCCAATGGGTATTATTATCCATAAGGCCAGTAGGCTAGAGTTTGAGAAGATTGAGAAAATAAGTTTTGAGGACATAATAAAAGATTTTAAGAGTAGTCTACTTCACTATTTCACAGTAATACACCACCAAGTGTGAGTAGGTGAAGAAGGTAATTATATTTTATTTTGCTGTCTACATTCTATCTCATTGGGTGTGTATACTCATAATTGTTTCGTGGTTACTTGCAATATTCAAGCAATTATAAGCACATTAATTAACAAATAATACTTCTGGCAGAGTACTGAAGTCACCAGATAAATCTATAATACTTAAATATGTACATATATATGCATATGCATACATAAATATGCAAGCCATCCAGCCAGTCAGCAGAGAGCAAGGCATGAAAAAAAAGGATTAACACAATTCAGAGTACTTATCTCAAATTTTTACTTTATTTCTTTCTTCTCTCCCTTTTATCTTTCCTTCTTCCCTCCCTCCTGGGCTACCTAAAAGCAGCAGCAGCAACAAAGCAGGAACAAAACCATATAGGATAATAGTGATCTGGCCACTGAAAATCAGTAGAAATCACTAAACCCATTCATCTGATCATTATCAATACTCATTGGAAACTTTTGCTCGGTTAGTCAACCAATATCTGGTTGAGTCACAAAATCCCACGTATTTATAACTTTTAAAGTAACTAAGCAACTATAGACTTTTCACTCATAAATAATAGGCTTGACACTATTTTTTAAATGTACAAACAAAAAACAAAGGCTTTTATAAATTAAAACATTTTAATACATTGTAGCATCTCATAATTGCTCTTATTTCCTGTGTTACATTCTTTTAGGTGCAGAAACCATGACCCTGTACACAAAAGTCAGAATGCAATGTGTGTCTGTGCTATATTGTTTAATTTATACATATTTTTATTATATCAAGAAAGAGGTGGGTTTTGTAGATGAAATTTAAAGACATATCAAAAAATATATTTCTGAATTGGAATTTAGGCTTAACATTTCTTCTTCAGTCTATAAATCCTACACCTAAGTCCTCTGTTATTGAGATGTAAGACAGAAGGTGAACTTTCTTATTAAAGGGCTTTTCAAGCATCCTTCCAAATGAAATAGCCAAAACAATAGAAAATAAAGAATTAAGACATTTAATAAAACTGGAATGGATTCTAATGGTATTTACTTTGCTAGAGCATGAAAAATGTATTATGTGATTAGGATGGAGAAGCAGAAAATCTTAGAAATGTAGTTATGACAATTGTTAGATGTGCCAAATTCAAATGTTCACCCAGGTGAATTTCTTTTTCACCGTCATTGTATGACACTCTTCTGCTTCTGATTATACCTACATCATGGAATACTTAACTTTTTATAACGGTGCCTATCTTGAAGAGAATGGATTCGTCTAACTTTTTGAAATTTCCTGTTTATGTAATTACTCATTCAGTCCATGTCTAGAGTAGTACTGTGTAATGCAGCTAAGTACATGAGTTCTGGATCCAGATAAACTGGATTCAAGTCTATACTCCAACTTTTACTAGCTCTATGACTTCAGGAATGTTTTTCATCTCTTTGCCTCATGAACTTCATCTGTAAAATGTAGACGCTAATAGCCTCCACCACATAGGGTCATTTTGAAGAGTGCTTCGTGTCAAGCACACAGACCAGTGTCTGATACATACTAAGCATTGTATGAGGTCTTTATACTTATTTTTTAAGTTGAATATATAGTTTTTAGTAGAGTACTATTTGCCAGACATTGTCCTAGATGATGGTGATATAATAGCAGCCGAAACAAAATCCCTGCCTGCGTGAAATCTACCTTCTAACCTGAGTAACTGTGACAGAACATAGGTAGCTATTCACCAAACCTTTCTGCTTTTTCTTGACAGACTGCTGAACTACATATCCCAGTTTTTTTCTATGGTGATGTGTGTCCATAGGACTGAGTTGTGGCCAAAGGAGTGTGAAAGGAAGTGATGTGCACTATTTTGGGCCTGGCTAATACATGTTTCCCACATACCATTGATTCTTCTCTCTTCCCTTGCCTGCTTGCTATATGAAGACTCCTGGACAAACTTGAATGCCACAGGCTTACAGAAGTCAGTCTTTATTCCTGAATGACTGTATGGAGCAGATCCCCAGCCTCATCTTGCTGCTGCCACCAACATTCAGATTCATACAACTGGGAAAAAACTATCCTCTATTGTACTATGCTGTTAAAACTTCAAGGCTTATGTCTCACAGCATTTAGTATCACTTCAGTTAATGTGGAGAGAGTAAGTAGACACATAAATCTGAAGTATAATATCAGCTAGTGCTAAGTGCAATGCAGAAGAGCGAATCGGGCCGAGTGCGGTGGCTCACACCTGTAATCCCAGCATTTTGGGAGGCCGAGACGGGCGGATCACGAGGTCAGGAGATCGAGACCATCCTGGCTAAACAGTAAAACCCCGTCTCTACTAAAAATACAAAAAAATTAGCTGGGCATGGTGGCGGCGCCTGTAGTCCCAGCTACTGGGGAGGCTGAAGCAGGAGAATGGCGTGAACCCGGGAGGCGGAGCTTGCAGCAGTGAGCAGAGATCGCGCCACTGCACTCCAGCCTGGGCGACAGAGTCAGACTCCATGTCAAAAAAAAAAAAAAAAAAAAAGAGTGAATCAGGGAAAGGGAGTGGAGGAGAGTGGTCAGGGACGTCCTCACCATGATGCGCACATCTGAAGCGAGATATGTAAAGAAACGCATGTACAGCTATAGAAAAAGCACTCCAGACAAAAGCAATCAGGAGAGCAAAACCCTGATGTGGGAGAGTGCTTGGAATTTTCACAGCTTCGTGAGAAAATCAGCATCGGCTAGAACTGAGTAAAAAATGTGTTCAGAGGGAATCAGAGGACAGACCAGTAAGGCTTTACAGATGAGGGTAAAAATTGTGGATCTGATTGGAAGATTTTCAGAAAGGAAATCATGCAATGTAATTTACATTTTAAAATAATCACTCTAGCTCCTGTGCAGAGGGTGAGTTAGGAAATGATTGAAAGCTGAGATATCATTTATGGAGCTATTACAGTAGCTTTGAAAACAACACAATGGCAGTTTAAGTCTTCTTATGTCTGTGTTTTTGCTCCCTAGAACCTTTGTCCATTTGTCACAAAACAATGGATCATAAATACACCATAAAGTCAATAATCTGCAAGCGTTGTTTTATGATAAATGGACAAAGGTTTTAAATAAGGACAACAGTTTAAAATAGGTTATAATCTGAAATAATCTGTTTACTCCTCTCCCAGAAGCACTTGAGTTTGACACCATCATTCTTTTTAACGTTTGTTTTAAATTCAGGGGCACTTGTGCACGTATGTTACATAGGTAAACTTGTGTCATAGGGGTTTGTTGTACAGATTATTTTATCACCCAGGTATTAAGCCTAGTGCCCATTGGTTATTTTTCCTGTCCTCTCACTTTTCCCTTTCTCCACCCTCTGATAGGCCCCAGTGTGTGTTGTTCCCTTCTATGTTCATGTGTTCTCATCATTTAGGTCCCACTTATAAGTGAGAACATGCAGACACCATCATTCTTAAATCCATTCATAATTACATGTGGTTCCCTAGATATGCCCTACAACTCTTACCTTTCTAAAGCTGGAGATAATTCATCAAACTGTGGAAATCTTGTTTTAGATTTTCTAAACTTAAACCCTATCACATCTATTTTTAATTTCTGTGATTGATACTTTCTAAAATGCTTTTACATTTTTTTTTACATGGAACTAGTACAACTCTTGACTATATTGTTCATATGAAGATGCAGCTGTTTGGAAACAGCTTGACTTGTATCATAGCAATTGAAATTATATCTCCAAAGAACAGGTTCTAAAGGTAGTAAATAAGTTCAATGTGAAAAAGGGTTTTGTAGTAAGATATGTTTTGGAGTCATTGAACTAAATAAAATTAGTTGGATCCAACTTCTGTGGGGCAGTTCAGATAATTTAGCATGCTTTTATGTATATGACTCTCCACGAGTTAAAATAATATTTGGAGTATTTATCAAACTTAATTGACTACAGAAGTCTTTCCTCTTTTGTAGGATATTTCAAAGGACTAAATAAAGTTCTGTTGAATACATGCTACTGATTTCCAGAGGACAGAAGTTTTAAATAAGTTTTAATCTGATGTGCTCTAAAAGCAGCAATCTATATGACCAAAATGGTAATTCAGCATTGAAATGAATATGAGGACTATCTTGTACACTCATACTAATCTCATTCCTCAGAAAAACTTCTTTTGGTAATATTCTCATGAAGAAATCATTTCGAAAGTAATTTTTTTAAAAATGAAAATGACAGCAGGGAATTTGTTAATATTACCTAAACTTACTCCAACATTTCTGAATAAACTGTACATGAATCTCATCTATTCAGAGTTATCTTCATTAAAAATAAGATTTGGGGGAGTCTGGTAGGAAAAGGCTTCGTTCTGTTTCTGGTCACTAGACTATAAAAAGAGAAGGAGACTCCTGTTGTTAGAAATTTACAGTATAGCAGAGATGACTCATCCCATCACTTAGAAGCCTCCAGAAAGCCATAGATGAATGCTGTTTGCTTTGTGTCTGCGTTCATCCTTTTCCTGTTTCCTGTTTCAAGATGAGTAACCAGTTACAAAGGACCAGAGGGTGTTTTCACACCTTTTCCTCCTCTTTATTAAGGTAGACTTTACAGCCCAAATGTGACAGGTAGTGTTTTGGCACTCTAGATTTCTCCCAGGAACATATTATCTAACTCTGCAGGAATTGGAGACTTTAGATTGTCTCAGGATTAATAGATACCACTTTGCCATCAGCAAATTCTTTGTACCCAGGAAACAAGTTTGTAGTCAGGTATGCTATCTTTTCTTTGGACAGTCTATAGTAGTTGTCCAAAAATAAAGAACACTTTGTCTTTCCACAATATAATAAAAATAACATGGATTATAGAATAAAAAAACCCCGAACTCCGTATCTGTTAGTCAAGGTGCTTAATGTATATAAGCCTGTTATTTAATTTCTCAAATGGGCAAAAAAATCAACCAACTAACTTCACAGGGGTGTTGTATGAATTAAAGAGATTTAAAATTTGTACTATTTCAGAATATAAATCTAGGGAAGCAGGTATATGGACTGCATTGTTCTCTTTTCTACCCAATGCCTTGAGCAGTACTTTACATAAAGTAGGCAGGCAATATAATTTTAATTGTCCTGGTTGAACACAGTATATGGAAGCCCTTTTTATCACAGGTCCCAGTATAAACAAGGTCACCAGTGATTAGACATGGTTTGTGGCAGGAAATTTTTGTTAATCATAAAGTACTGCTTTTAGTATTGAACATGTTTTAGGTGAACAGCTGGGCAGTTGAAAAGACCTTATCAATTGTAATAATATGAATTTCTTCTCTCCTTTATTTTGTGAATTTTCTCCAAGGAGCAATAGTGAGGAGTAACTTCGTGTTTTAGCACAATTATAGTATTTAAAGATGATTTTAATATGTTGAATAAAAAGGAAACTGACATTTACTTGGAAATTTGGCATATGTGGTTCCAAGAGAGTAAAAATCTAAAGATTGTGTGGGTGTATGGTTTTTATCATTCTTCCTTATGGTGTTCTGAAATGAATAGCTAGAACTTTTAATTGAGAAACAGTTTCATTAAAATTACCTATATTTTCCATTGCTCTAGTATATTCTAATTTGCCTAAGTAACTGTCTTCTTTATCCCCCTTCCCATCCTGCTCAAGCGCATGGTTATTTCTACTTTATATCCTATTTTCCAGCATACAAAAACTAGGGCTAAAATAAAGCAAAACAAGACCCCATAATGCATATGAAATTCTGATTTTTCTTTTTTTCACATGGCCAAAAACGTGAGAAGTTCACCAATGGGTCATGTACAGTTCAAATACTGGTTAGTACTTTTTTTTTGCATCCCTTTCCTGTAGAAAATAGAAGAAAAATACAGAAAACTACAGTGTTGAATTATAACATAGTCACATAACTACTTTTACCAACCTTGCTCGTTAAAAATTCCTCTTCTCTAAATACACTGGGAATGAGGAATGTATGTGTACTGGGGACTGGGGATAGGGGATACATTTGGAATATAGGATTAATATGTATAAGTATAAAATGCAATAAATGTGATAAAAGTAATAATAACCTTTATCAATGCTGTGTGCAGGTACTCTGACAAGTGTGGTGCAACATTCTTTCATTTAATTCTCACAATTCCACAATATAGGAATTTTGTAGCTATTTTACAAAAATCAAGATATTGAAGATCAGAGAAATTATTCAATTATACATGTATCATTATGTAATACAATGATATTACTGAATAGTGGAGCTGAGGTTAAATATCAGGTCTGTTTATTCTGGTTTCTGATCACTAAGGACAAAGGGATATGTCTTTTCTAAATGCAGAGGAGCAAATAAAAAAATAAATTTTAAATGACAGAAACCAAAAATTAAGCTCATGTAGTCACTTATCTACCATGGGTGAAGATTTGAAGGTCAACATTCTACCAGTAGTCTCAGCCTCACAATCCATATAGTTCTGTTAGATATCATGTTTTGGTGGGGAGTGTAGCACAAAATAAACTAAGGAAACCTTGGACTTGCCAAGGCTCTATTGAAAGTTGTCTGCTGGCATCATAACATCAAAGGCTGTTGAAAGGAGCCTCAACAGTCAAAAACCCTAATATGAAGTGATGTTTGATATTTCTCATTTCTTTCCCACTTAAAATATATGAACTATAAAAAACTTTCAAATTTATATTAATTTCTTTGTCTTATCTTTCAGAGTTCAAAAAACAGAAAAGAAGATAGTCATCACAGTTGATACATCACTTTTCATATCTCAACTTGCCTTTGCCTTAGTGAGTGGCAAGGTTGGGATTCAATTCTAGAAAGAAATATAAATTGATGTTCCTTGTGCTTAGAAAATGTGGTATGACATACTAAATATTTGATCCTTATTATAGAGATTTTTCTGTGGTTTTCTTTGTAAATCATAGCTCAGTGCTGTGCTTTGTATGTTGATAGAGATTATGTTACTGGCACTTTTTCTCAAAAAAAAAAAAGTCTTTTTAAAGAAAATACAGCAAAGTTTATCTGTAGCCAAGTCATATGGTTGTCAAATTCAAGAGTATTATTATGAAAAATTAAACATCCTCAGTTTTCTCCCCAAATATTAATGTATAAATTTTAGAGCAATTTGATAATTCAGTTTAATCATTTAGAAAAGTAAAGGTGGCCAGGTGCGGTGGCTCATGCCTGTAATCCCAGCACTTTGGGAGGCTAAGGTGAGTGGATCTTGAGGTCAACAGATCGAGACCATCCTGGCCAACATGGTGAAACTCATCTCTACCGAAAATACAAAAAATTAGCTGGGCATGGTGGCATGTGCCTGTAGTCCCAGCTACTCAGGAGGCTGAGGCAGGAGAATCCCTTAAATCCAGGAGGTGGAGGTTGCAGTGAGCCAAGATTGCACCACTGTACTCCAGCCTGATGGCGAAGTGAACTTCTATTTCAAAAAATGAAACAAACAAATGAAGAAAAGTAAAGGCTTTATCTCATAAATCAATGAGGAAAATATCTGCAGTTCAGTAGAAAACAGGTAAAGAAGATGGAGAACCACTAGGTAGAAAAATAAAAGCAAATGATTAAAACACATAAAAATTATACAACATAAATAACTGCTTTAAAGAAAAATAATACTAATGAAACATTTGCTGGCACAATCAGTTTTGTAATGTTCTTTTTGATGTGATCAGTTTTGTACTTTGCTTTTTGAAGTCTCATTAAAAGCACCTTTTCAGAACAAGCATTTGCTTTAATTCTCTTTTCCCAGTTACTGTCTATTCTACTACCCCATATATACTACATATTGCTAATCATACTATGTAATTTTCCTTTACATCTATCTATTTATCTATCTACCTACCTACATATTTATCCATTCATTCATCCATATTTTAGTCTAGTCATCTCTCCATCTATTTTTCTTTATTGTCTATTTTTTGTCAAATTAAAAGTGGGCTCCATAAGTATAGTAGTAATGTTTCTCTAACTTGCTACTATATATAGATATATATTTTTTTGCCTAAAGTAATGCCTAACACTTAATAGGAGCTCATAAAATGGTTACTGAGGGAATGAGTAAATACTACACAATTGAAGAAATTATATATAAACTGACTCACTACCATTGGAAATTCATATTAGTGGAACTCAGTTTATATATATATATACTTTGACATGTTTGCTAAGAATGTAACCTTAGGTACATAATGAAGCAATATTTGGATAGCAGAAATCTGGAATTAACCTAAGTCTATCAATAAGAGACTGATTAAACAAATTACTTGACATCCATATGATAAAGATGCTATTAAGCACTAAAATTTATATATATATATATACACATTAATTTTCAATTTAGTGGTACATATGCAGGATTGATTTTTAGGTAAACTTTAGGTCGTGGCAATTTGGTATACAGACTATTCAGTCACCCATGTTATAAGCATAGTACCTGATGGGTATTTTATTTCATCTTCTTCTACTTCCCAATCTCCACCCTCAAATAGACCCTGATGTCCTTTGTTCCCCTCTTTGGTCCATGTGTTGTCATTGTTTAGCTCCCACTTATAAGTGAGAACATACAATATTCAAAACCAATATGTTTTTAATGTGAAGTGATATATAAAGATCTCTAAATTCTAGACAAAAAACTTACAAAAGAACAATGAATCCAGGAGTTGGTTTTTTTGAAAAAAGAAAAAGAGAGAGAGAGAGAGATAGACTGTTAGCTAGACTAATAAAGAACTAAAAGAGAGAAGATCCAAATAAACATAATTAGAAATGGCAAAGGGGACATTACCACTGATACCATAGAAATACAAAAAGGTCTCAGAGACTACTAAGAACACCTCCATGCACACAAGCTAGAAAACCTAGAAGAAACTGATGAATTCCTAGAGACATATAACCTCTGAAGACTAAACTTGGAAGAAGTTGAATCTCTGAGAAGACCAATAATAAGTTTCAAAATTGAATCAGTAATAAAAAGCCTGCAAACCAAAAAAAGCCCAGGACCAGGTGCATTTACAACCAAATTCTACCAGATGTATAAAGAAGAGCTGGTGCCATTTCTTCTGAAATGATTCTGAAAAAATTGAGGAGGAGGTACTCCTCCCTAACTCATTCTGTGAGGCCAGCATCATCTTGATACCAAAACCTGGCAGAGATACAACAAAAAAGAAAACTTTAAGCCAACATTCTTGATGAACATACATGCAAAAATCATCAACAAGATACTAGCAAACCAAACCCAGCAGCACATTAAAAAGTGAATCCACCATGATCAAGTAGGCTTTATTCCTGGCATGCAAGGTTGGTTCAACATATGCAAATCAATTAATGTGATTTATCATATAAACAGAACCAAAAACAAAAACCAAATGATTATCTCAATAGATGCAGAAAAGGCTTCCAGTAAAATTCAACATTCCTTTATGTCAACACTCAACAAACTAGGTATTAAAAGAATATACTTCAAAATAATAAGAGCTGTCTATGATAACCCACAGCCAACATCATACTGAATGGGCAAAAAGTGAAAGCATTTCCCCTTAAAACCAGAACAAGTGAAGGATGCCCTCTCTTACAACTACTATTCAATACTGTACTGGAAGGCCTGGCCTGAGCAATCCAGCAAAAGAAAGAAAGAAAATGCATTCAAGTAGGAAAAGAGAAAGTCAAACTACCACTGTTTGCAGACAATATAATTCTATACTTACAAATCCCCATAGTCTCTGCCCAAAAGCTCCTTGATCTGATGAACAACTTCAACAAAATTTCAGGATACAAAATCAATATAAAAAATCAGTAGTACTCCTGTACACGAAGAACATCTAAGCTGAGAGCCAAATCAAGAATGCAATCCCATTCATAAGAGCCACAAAGAGAATAAAATACCTAGGAATACAGCTAACCAGTGCGATAAAAGATATCTACAATAAGAATTACAAAACGCTGCTCAAAGAAATTGGAGATGATACAAACAAATAGAAAAACATTACTTGCTCATAGATAGGCAGAAGAATCAATATTGTCACACTGGCCACACTGCCCAAAGTAATTTATAGATTCAATGCCATTCTATGAAACTATCAATGACATTCTTCACAGAATTCAAAAATACTATTCTAAAATTCATATGGAACCAAAAAAGATCCCAAATAGCCAAGACAATCCTAAGCAAAATAAACAAAGCTGGAGGCATCACATTACCTGTCTTCAAACTACACTACAAGGCTACAGTAACCAAAACAGCATGATACTGGTACAAAAACAGTTACACAGACCAATAGAATGGAATAGAAAGCACAGAAATAATGCCATATTCATACAACCATCTGATCTTTGACAAAGCAGACAGAAACAAGCAATGGAAAAAGGATTTCCTAATTAATAAATGGTGCTGGGAGAACTGGCTAGCCATATGCAGAAGATTGAAACTGGACCCCTTCCTTATGCCATATACAAAAATCAACTCAAAATAAATTAAATACTTAAATGTAATACCTACTACTATAAAAACCCTGAAAAATAACATAGGAATTACCATTCTGGTTGTAGGACCAGGCAAAAATTTCATGATGAGGATGCCAAAAGCAATTGCAACACAACCAAAAATTAACAAGTGGGACCTAGTTAAATGAAAGAGACACTTCTTCTTTGAAAGAAACTATCAAAAGAGTGAACAGTCAACCTACAGAATGGAAGAAAAATTTTGCAAACTATGTGTTGGACAAAGGTGTAATATCCAGCATCTATTAGGAACTTAAACAAATGCACAAGGAAAAACCAAACAACACCATTAAAAAGTGGGCAAAAGATATGAACAGACACTTCTTAAAAGAATACATACATGAGGCCAACGAGCATATGAAAAACAGCTCAACATCACCGATCATTAGAGAAATGAAAATCAAAAACGCAATGAGACACCATCTCACACCAGTCAGAATGGCTGTTATTAAAAAGATAAAAAATAACAGATGCCAGCAAGGTTGTGGAGAAAAAGGAATGCTTATACACTGTTGGTGGGAGTGTAAATTAGTTCAACCGTTGCAGAAGACAGTGTGATGATTCCTCAAAGAGCTAAAGACTGAAATACCATTTCACCCAGAAATTCCATTACTGGGTATATACCTGAAGGAATATAAATTGTTTTCTGTTATAAAGACACATGCATATGTATGTTCATTGCACCACTGTTCACAATAGCAAAGACGTGGAATCAACCTAAATGCCCATCAATAATAGACTGGATAAAGAAAATGTGATACATATACACCATAGAATACTGGGTAGCCATAAAAATGAATGAGATCATGTCCTTTGCAGGGACATAGAAGGAGCTGGAGGCCATTATTCTTAGCAAACTAACACAGTAACAGAAAATTAAATAGTGCATGCTCTCACTTATAAGTGGCAACTAAATGATGAGAACACATGGACATATAGAGGGGAAAAACAGACACTGAGGCCTATCAGAGGGTGGAAGGTAGGAGTGAGAGGATCAGGGAAAGTAATTAATGGGTACTAGGCTTAATACCTGGGTGATGAAATAATCTGTACAACAAATCCCCATAACATAAGTTTACCTATGTAACAAACCTGCACATGTGCCCCTGAACTTAAAAGTTTTTTTTAAAAGCAAACAACATGAATCTCTTTATATGTCTTCATCAGAGCTCTTGAGTGACAAAGTACATTGTCAATGAGTAGTAGTGTTTAAAAAAATAGTTTTTTTTTTTTTTTTCTGAGCAGATTTCAAGAATGGATTTGAAATATTCAGCAAGCCATACTATAAATAGATGTGCTGTCATCCAGGCTTTGTCATTCTATTAATGAAGCACAGGCAGAGTGGATTTAGCATAATTCTTAAGGGTCCTAGGATCTTCAGAAAGGTAAATGAGTATTGACTTCAACCTAAAGCCACCGGCTGCATTAACTCCTAATAAGAGTCGGCCTATTCTTTCAAGCTTTGAAGCCAGGCATTGACTTCTCCTCTCTTGCTATGAAAGTCTTAGATGGGATCTTCTTCCAAGAGAAGGTTGTTTGTCTACTTGGACAATTTGTTTTTTACTGTAGCTACCTTCATCAGTAATCTTAGCTAGATTTTCTGAATAATTTGCTGCAGCTCCTACATCAGCACTTGCTGCTTCACCTTATACTTTTATGTTGTGGATTTGGTAGTTTTCCTAAACCTTATGAACTAACCTCTACTAGCTTGAAACTTTTCTCCTACAATTTCCTCACCTTTCTTAGCCTTCACTACATTAGGCTTTGGCTTAAGAAAATGTTGCAGCTGGTTTGGTCTATCCAGACCACTAAAACTTTCTTCATATTGGCAACAGGCTGTTTTGCTTTCCTATCATTCATGTGTTCACTGAAGTCTCATTTTTAATTTTCTTCAGAATTTTTTTCTTTGATTTCACAACTTGGCTAAATGTATGGCTTTGTGCCTTCCTCACTAAGCTTAGTCATTTCTAGCTTTTGATTCAATGTGAGAGATGTGCAACATTTCCTTTCATTTGAAAATATTTATTTTATTTTTTTGAGATGGAGTTTCGCTCTTGCTGCCCAGGCTGGATTGCAATGGTGCAATCTTGGCTCAGCGCAACTTCTGCCTCCTGGGTTCAAGAAATTCTCCTGCCTCAGCCTCCTGAGTAGCTGGGATTACAGGCATGCACCACCCCACTTGGCTAATTTTGTATTTTTAGTAGAGATGGGGTTTCTCCATGTTGGTCAGACTGGCCTCCAAGTCCCAACCTCAGGTAATCTACCTGCCTCAGCCTCCTAAAGTGCTGGGATTACAGGTGTGAGCCATTGCACCCGGCCCATTTGAAAACATTTTAAAGGGCATTGTAGGGTTGCTTACTGGCTTAGTTTCAATATTGTTGTCTCTTAAGAAATTGGCAGGCCCCAAAAAAGGGAGAGATATGACCAGTTGTTGCAGAAGTCAGAATATACACAACATTTCTGGATTAAATGTGTTATACGGGCATGGTTCAAGATACCCAAAAACAATTAACAATAGTAACATCAAAGAACACAGAGCACCATAACAGATTTAATAATAATAATAATAATAAGAGTTTGAAATATTGTGGGAATTATGAAAATGTGACACAGAGACATGAAATGAACACATGCTTTTGGAAAAACAGTGCTTGCTAGACTTGCTCAATGCAGAGTTGCTATAAAACTTCAATTTGTAAAAAAAAAAAAAAAACCCAAATCTGTGAGGCACAATAAAAAAAAAGTATGCGTGTATCACCTCAAGTCAGAAAAAAAATATTATTACGACTATTTACATTTTATTGTTGAAGAAACAGACTTAGTATATTTACTTTCCCAGAGGTTCTACATTTCACAAGAGGCACACCTAAGCTTGTCTCTCACATTTCAGTCCAAAATCACATGCACTGGTATAAACTCAAGGAAGAAATGAAACAACTACATTACTCCACTATTGCTGTCACTCTTGCTCTTTATAGACTTATTTTCATTTGTAGTAGTTACGGGGACATTCTTATGACCTGCATGCCTACCTCTGCTCCCAGCATCTTAGATAACAGCTAATGAGCCTCTGCCCTGCCTTCTTCACCAAAACCCATGCAAACTAAAAGATGTGACAATCCAAATCTGTAACTCTTTCTAATGATTTCAATGTATGATGGAAACTATAATAATTTTAAAAATATTGCTTCTTATTTGACACATAAAGACCTAGTAAAGAAACAAAGTAAAGTTTGTGTGAGAAGTGAGATAAAACAGAGAAAGAACAGAGGAAGACAGAGAAGCAATGAGGGAAATGCCTTTTTAAATGTTAACAATAGCTAAAATTTATTGAGTACTTACTATTCAGTGTATTTAATTTTTTATTTTTATGTGCACATAGTAGGTATATATATTTATGGGGTATATGAGATACTTTGAAACAGGCATATAATGCATAATAATCATATCAGGGTAAATGGAGTATCCATCACCTCAAGCATTTATTATTTTTTGTGTTACAAACATTCCAATTATACTCTTTCAGTTATTTTAAAACATACAATAAATTATTGTCAGCCTGTTATGCTATCAAACACCAGATTTTATTCATTCTATCTAACTAAATTTTTAATCTATTAGTCATCCCCACTCCCTTCCTCCACAAATACCCTTCCCAGACTCTGGTAACCATCATTCTACTCTCTATCTCCATGAGTTCAATTGCTTTAATTTGTAGCAGCCACAAATGAGTGAGAACATGCAAAAGTTTGTCTTTCCATGTCTGGCTTATTTCATATTAACATAAAGACCTCCAGTTCCATCCATGTTGTTGCAAATTACAGAATCTATTTTTTTTATGGCTGAATAGTATTCCATTGTGTATATGTACCACATTTTCCTTATCCATTCATCTGTTGGTAAACACTTCAGTTGTTTCCAAATCTTGGCTATTGTGAATAGTGCTGCAATTAACATGGGAGTGCAGATATTTCTTCAATATACTGATTTCCTTTTGTGGAGCGTATTTGCCCAGTAGTGGAATGGTCGGATTATATGATAGTTCTATTTTTAGTTTATTGAGAAACCTCCATACTGTTATATATAGTGACTGTACTAATTTACATTCCAAACACCACTGAATGGGATTCCCTTTTCTCCACATTCTTGCCAGCATTTATTATTGCCTGTCTTTTGGATAAAAGTCCTTTGACTGGAATGAGATGACATTTCATTGTAATTTTGATTTGCATTTCTCTGATGATCAATGATGTTAGGGACTTTTTTATACACTTGTTTGCCATTTGTGTGCTATTCTGACACAATCTCAGACATTCTGAGCAATGTCTATTCAGATCTTTAGCCCATTTTAAAATCAGATTATAAGATTTTTTTCCTATTGTGTTCTTTGACCTCCTTATATATTCTGGTTATTAATCCCTTGTCAGATGTAGAGTTTGCAAATGTTTTCTCCAATTATATGGGTTTTCTCTTCAATTTGATGATTGTTTTCCCTGCTGTGTAGAAACTATTTAACTTCATTTATAATTTCATTTGTCTATTTTTGCTTGGTTGCCTTATGCTTTTAGGATATTACTCAAAAAATCTTTGCCCAGACTGATGTCCTGAAGCATGTCCCCAGTATTTTCTTTTAGTAGTTTCATAGCTTGAGGTCTTAGATTTAAGTCTTTAATCCATTCTGATTTGATTTTGCATGTGCTGAAGAGACAGGGGTCTAGATTTATTCTTCTGCATATGGATATTCCATTTTCCCAGCACCATTTATTGAAGAGGCTGTCCTTTTCCCAGTGTCTGTTCTTGGTACCTTAAAATGAGTTCACTGCAGAAGTATGGATTTGTTTCCAAAAATCAAATGGAAATTCTAGTCCATTGGTCTATGTGTCTGTTTTTATGCCAGTACCATGCTGTGTTGGTTACTATAGCTCTGTAGTATAATTTGAAGTCAGGTAACATGATTCCTCTAGTTTTGCTCTTTTTGCTCAGAATGGCTTTAGCTATTCTTAGTCTTTTGTGGTTCCATGTAACTTTTAGAATTATTTTTCGTATTTCTATGAACAATGCCATTGGTATTTTGATTAGGATTGCATTGAATCTATAGATTGCTTTGGAAAGTAAGAACTTTTTAATAATATTGATTCTCCCAATCCATGAACATGAAATATCTTTCCATTTATTTTTGTGTTCTCTTCAAGTGCGTGCATTAATGTTTTACAGTTCTCATTGTAGAGATCTTTTACTACTTTGGTTAATTTCTAAGTATTTTCTTTTACTTGTAGTTAGTGCAAATGGGGTTATTTGCTTGATTTTATTTTCAGATTGTTTGCTGTTGACATATAGATATGTGACAGATTTTTATATGTTGATTTTGTATCCTGCAACTTTATTGAATTTATTAAATAGTTTTTTGATGGAGTCTTCAAATTTTTCCAAATAGAAGATTGTATCATCTGCAAACAAAGATACTTTTACTTCTTTCATTCTAATTTAAGTGCCGTTTCTTTCTCTTGTTTGATTTTTCTGTGTTGGACTTCCAGTACTATGTTCAATAATAATGGTGAAAGTGGGCATCCTTGACTGATCCACTGATCATTCAGGAGCATATTGTGTAATTTCCATGTGTTTGTACAGTTTCCAATGTTTCTCTTGTTATGATTTCTAGTTTTATTTCATTGCGGTCAAATAAGATACTTGATATGATTTTTTTTTGAATTTTTAAAGACTTGTTTATTGCCAAACATATGGTCTATCCTTGAGAATAATCTGTGTGCTGAGGAGAAGAATGTGCAATCTGCAGCTACTGGATGAAATATTCGTGAATATTTATTAGGTCCCTTAGGTCTATAGTGCAGATTGAGTCTAATGTTTCTTTGTTGGTTTTCTGTCTGGTTGATCTGTCCAATGGCTGAAAGTGGGATGCTGAAACCTCCAGCTATCATTGTACTGAGGTCTATCTCTCTCTTTAGCTCTAATATTTGCTTTTGGCTAGTCCTAGGGTACTCAGTTATCTCAATTGATCACCGTCAGTTATCTCGATTGATCACCATCAGTTACATATTGAATTCCTTGTTATATTCTTCCCCCTTTTTCACTACTAAACTTGACTACTCTTAACGAAACATATATTTGCTTTATATATCTGGTTGATCTAGTGTTGAGTGCATATATATTTACAATTATTATATCCTCTTGCTGAATTGACTTCTTTGTCACTATATAATGACCTTGCTTATCTCTTTGTTTAGCTTTGTATTGAAGTCTGTTTCGTCTAATACAAGTATAGCTACTCTTGCTTTTTGGTTTTCATTTGCATAGAATATATTTTTTCATCCTTTTATTTTCAGTCTATGTATGTCTTTATAGATGTTACAGGTGAAGTGTGTTTCTTGTAGGTTAAAAATATTTGGGTCTTTTTAAAATTATTCATTTGGCCACTCTATGTCTTTTACTGGAAATTTTAGTCCATTTACATTCAAAGTTATTATTGATAAAGACTCCTGCATTTTGTTATTTGTTTTCTGGTTGTTTTATAGTTCCTTCTTTTCTTTTTTCTCCTTCCTTCTTTCTTTCCTTCCTTCCTTCCTTTCTTCCTTCCTTCTTACCTTCCTACCTTCCCTCCCTCCCTTCCTTCCTTTCTTCATTTGAAGGTGTTTTTTTCTTCTTTGTTTTAATTTCTTGCTTTTTATTTTTTGTGGATCTGTTGTAGGCTTTTTAAATTTGAGGTTATCATGAGGCTTGCAAATAACATCCTACAGACCATTATTTTAAACAGATGACAACACAATACTAATTGCAATAACAAACAAACAAGCAAAGAGAAAACTAATAAAATCTTTACAAATTAACTTCAACCCACTCCACTTTTAAACTTTTTGTTGTTCCTATTCATATCTTATTATACTATGTCTTGATAAGTTGTTGTGGTTATTAGCTTTTGATAGGTTTATCCTGAGTCGACAAGATATGAGTAGTTTGCACACCACAATTACAGTGTTATAATATTCTGCGTTTGTCTGTGTACTTACTGTCGGTAGTAAGTTTTATATCTTCAGATGATTTCTTATGACTCATTAATGTCTTTTTCTTTCAGATTGGAGAACTCCCTTTAGCATTTCCTGCAGGACAGGTTTGATGTTGATGAAATCCCTCAGCTTTTGTTTGCCTGAGAAAGTACTGCTACTTCGTATTTGAGGGATATTGTCACTGGATATATTATTCTGAGATAAAAGAGTTTTTCCTTCAGCACTTTTAATGTGTTATGCCACTCTTGTCTGACCTGTAAGGTTTCCACTGAGAAATCTGATGCCAGATGCATTGGAGCACCTTTGTATGTTATTTGTTTCTTTTCTTTTGCTGCTCTTGGGATTGTTTCTTTATCCTTGACGTTTGGGAGTTTGATTATTAAATATACTGAGGTAGCCTTCTTTGGGTTAAATCTTCTTGGTGTTCTATAATGTTCTTGTACTTGAATATTAATATCTTTCTCTAGGTATAAGAAGTTCTCTATTATTATTCCTTCGAATAAACTTTCTACCCCAGTGTTTCTCTCAACTTCCTCTTTGAGGTCACCAACTCTTAGGTTTGCCTTTTTAGATTATTTTCTAGGTTTTGTAGTTGTACTTCACTCTTTTTTATTCTTTCTTCTTTTGTCTCCTCTGCTTGTCTATTTTTAAATAGGGTGGTTTCTAGTCACCAATTCTTTCTTCTGCATGATCAATTCTGCTCTTGAGAGACTAATGCATTTTTTACTATGTAATTTTTCAGGTCCAGAATTTTCATTTGATTTTTAAAAATCATTTCAGGCCAGGTGCGGTGGCTCATGCCTGTAATCCTAGCACTTTGAGAGGCTGAAGTAGTAGTTCACTTGAGGTCAAAAGTTTGAGATCAGCCTGGCCAACATGGTGAAACCCCATCTCTAGAATACAAAAATTAACCAGGCCCAGTGACACGCGCCTGTAATTCTAGGTACTTGGGAGGCTGAGGCATGAGAATCACTTGAACTTGGAAGGTGGGCATTGCAGTGAGCCGAGATCACGACAGTGCACACCAGCCTGGGCGATACAGCGAGGCTCTGTCTCAAAAAAATTATTTCAACCTCTTTGTTAAATTTATTTGATAGGATTTTGAATTACTTCTGTGTGTTATCTTGAATTTTATTGTGCTTCCTCTAAACAGTTGTTCTGAATCCCTGTCACACCAGGTTAGGTCACTGGCACCTTATTTATTTTGTTCAGTGAGGTCATGTTTTCCTGGATGGTCTTCATGCTCGTAATGTTCTTTGATGCCTAGGCATTGAAGAGTTAGGTATTTATTGTAGCCTTTGTAGCCTGGGCCTGTTTCCACCCATCTGTATTAGAAATGGTTTCCAAGTATTCAAAGATAATTGAGCGTTGTGATCTAAGTCTTTGGTCACTGCATTTGTATCTGCATAAAAGGACATCCTAAATCCAGTAATTCGGTGACGCTTGCAGACTCAAGGAGTTACCATATTGGTCATCTTCAATAAGATCCATTAGAATTCCCTGAATTATGAGGCAGAGTCTTTTTTTCTCTACCGTTACTTTACCCTAAACAAATAGAGTCTCTCTCTCCATGCTGAGCTGCCTGGAGCTCGGGGAGGGGTGACACAAGCACCCCTGTGACCACCACCACTGAGACTGCACTGGGTTTCATCCAAAACCTCTGGCAACCATTGCTTGGCTCCTGCCAGTGTAGGGCTCTTCAGTCAGCAGGTGGCAAATCCAGGCAGGCTTATGTCCTTCCTTTCAGGGAAATGAGCTCCCTGCTGGCCCCAGTTAGAGCCAGAAATATTATCTGGGAGCCAGGGCCTGGACTTGGGAAACTAAGGAAATTACTTGGTGCTGTATTCTAATGTAGCTGAGCTGGCACCCAAGCTGCAAGACAAAGTTCTTCCTATCCTTTGTTCTCCTTTCTTCAAGCAGAAGGAGTCTCTCCTCATGGCCACTGCTGCCCCAGGCCTATGGCAAATACGGCCTGGCTACTGCCAATGTCCATCCAAGACCCAAGGGCTCTTTAATCAGCTTGTCATGAATGCTGCTAGGCCTGGGTCTCCCCTTTCAGGACAGTGGGCTTCCTTGTGGCCCAGGGTGGGTTCAAAAGTGCTTCTCAGGAGCCAAGGTCTGAACGTGAGGACTCTAGGAGCCCATTTGGTGCTCTACCCTACTGTGGCCAAACTGGTACCCAAGCTCTAAGACAAAGCCCCCTTTACTCTTCCACCTCCTTTCTGCAAGCAGAAGGAATCTTTGTCCATAGCTACCATAGCTAGGAATGTGCTGAAGCCAGCATAGCCTTGGGTCCTTCCCCAGGCCCATGGGGAGTACTGTCGGTGTGCCACTGATGTTTATTCAAGTCCCAAAGGCTGCTTAATCAACAGGTGCTAAATCCTGCCAGGATCGGGTTCTTCTTTTCAGGGCAGTGTGTATTTATAAACATCCAGGAGCTAGTGCCTGGAAGGAGGGGTCTGGAAGGAGAGGTCCCTTAGCCTTTAAGGCTATATTCAGCCTACAGCCAGAATCAGGGTCTATAGACAGAATAGGCCCTGATGTCCTATTCTACTGTGACTGAGCTGTCCAAATTGCAAGACAAAGTCCTCTTTATTCTCTTCTCTCCTCTCCTCATGAAAAATGAAGGAGTCTCCCCTGGAGCTGCAAGCTGCACTGCTTTGGGTTGGGAGAGGGGTGACACAAGCACTCCCTTAGCCACTGCTGCTGGTGTCTCACTAGATTACATGTATCCCAAGTCTGCTGGCTCTGAGCCCACGGCAGCATCAGGACTTGCCCAGGAATTACAACCCTTGTAGCCTAAACTGCCTTTCAAGTTTATTTAGGAACCCAGAGCGCTTTAACCTATGGTGGTAGGGCTAAATGGAACTCAATTTTCTACCACTGAGATGGACAATTCCCTTCTGGGTAGCAGTGACATAAATGCTTCCTCCATGGGCACCAGCTGAATTCTTCCCTGTGCTGCTTTTTGCTGTGACAGGGCAGCACTGAATTCCAATTAAGTTACACACTCAATGCATTTTCCCTCCGCAAGCACAGATTCTCTCTCTGCCCCATGCTGTGCTGCTAAGGGATGGTGGAGGGGGTGGTATAGGCAATTCAAGACTTTCTTTCCTCTATTTGGTGCCTCTTACCTTGTTGTGATGTTAAAATCAAGTACTGTGATCACTAACCTGATTTTTGACTCTTACAAATGTGCTTTCTTTTGTATATAGTTGTTCAATTTGGTGTTCTTTTTGGAGAGACAATCACTAGAAAATTCTATTCAGCCATTTTGCTTCATCTCCTCCCTTGCCACGCAGTGTTTTACATTCATAGTGTAGTATAGAGCTAAAGTGCATAAACTGAGAAGTCAGACTCAATGGGTGTGATTCTCAGCTCTGGCACTCAGTGACTGAGTGATTTATGGGCACGTTTCTTATACTTTCAGGGTCTCAGCTATAAAGTCAGTTTGATGATGAAAACACCTGCCTCACAGGATTGTCCAGTTATGTGGTCTTTGCCAATTTCAAAGGCGTAAACACTCCTACCAGTACCTATGGCATGCGATCAACAGTTTCACAAACAGCTCACAAAATTCTTGAATATTTAATAATTGGCTCTTACAAGTCAGAATGAGCCAGCTCCAGAACACCTCTGATGTTATGATGATTACATAACTTAGTATCACAAGCACTTAAAGGATTACATGGAACATAGTATGCATTCTGTTAAGCAATTGTTTAAAAAAGATACCTACATTAACCCATCTATTTCTCACAATTTTTCTATGATGTTGTTATTACTATTCCTATTTCAAAGTAAGTTAAAGAGGTAGAAGGAACTTTAATGTCTGGCCGCTAAGGGTAGAACTGGGACTTAAGCAGTCTGCCACACCGTATTAGACAATAAGGGGGTCTTGCCTGGGTCATTAGGTGATCTCATTCCATTGAACCTATGCAGGAATTTGACTGTGCTTTATCATGGGATGAAAGAAGAGTAGATAATCCTGGGAAAACAAAACACAGTGAAATGCCAGTATCAACCATAGAGGATAACTTGGTATCGGGGATTTTTCTGTTGCCTTGGAGGTAAATTATTTATTACATTTTATCATGAGGAAATCATATGAACACACATTCCCAAGCATGAGGCAGACAGTGATGAAAACTTTCATTCCTCAAGTGTTTAGTATATGTTTGATATTTTTTTAGTCACTCGACATGAACTAATTTATACATTTACACCAACCATCTGAGGAAAGGCTGTTATTGTTCCATTGGGCAGACAAGAAAACTGAAGCTCAACCATGTTAAGTAACTTGTTCAAGGTCACAAAGGTGCCATTAAACACCAGTCTTGCTTGAATATAAAGTCTATGAGTGCACTATAAACCATAAATTCTATTGCTATCCCTAAAATTGTGAACAAAGTTAGTATCATATTATGCTCTTTAGAGGTAAAAATATTAAGAAATTTAAGGTTAATACTGACACTTTTTTGAAGGGGGAAAGGGCAATAATTTTAAAGACCAAAGTCAGCCAAAGATAGGGGACTGGGGAAAATTCAGGTATTCGGTGTGACTGTTATTTTTTTAAAAATATGGTGATATTTTATTGTCAAAGCCTCTTTACTTTTCAGTGTGTTTATAGCTCTGAGACTGGAGGAGAACAGGGACATGCTTTCTGTGCCTGTCAGAAAAGTCATATGAGGAGATAGGCAAGGGTCAATTTTGGGCTGCTTTACATTCTGTTTGGCACCTTCATTGTATTGGAGAAAAAAGAATTAATTGGTTCATTTAGCCTCTCACTTAATTCAGCCTTTTATTGTGCACTTCAGTTCTCACCCAAATGAACAGAGACGGTGCAGGAAACAGAACACATTTAATGAGGCTCTCAAAAATGTGCAGTTGTTGCTCTTGCTTCTTTAATAGACACAAATCATTTATTTCCTTCTGTAAAACTCCATTACCCAGCAAAAAAAAAAAAAAAAAATAGAAACTCTTAACAAATGGATATCTTATCAAAAATGAGAAACCTCTCTCTCTCTCTTTCTCTCACACTTGCATATGCACAGAGTCATGGAGGTATATTCAAAAGGTATCCACATACAGCAAGACTGCCTGTCTAGTTCTACAAAGCCTACAACATATCCCTTTCCTTGTACATGTTAAGGTTGTGACATCCTGGGCATGATACAAATAATCACACTGAATTAGAAGTAAAAGGGATCTTAGCTCAAATTAAGTCCAGTCTTCCAATTTTAAAGATTAGAGAAGTGGCCGGGCACAGTGGCTCACGCCTGTAATCCCAGCACTTTGGGAAGCCGAGGCAGGTGGATCATGAGGTCGGGAGATCAAGACCATCCTGGCCAATGTGGTGAAACCATGTATCTGTTAAAAATACAAAAATTAGCCAGACATGTTAGTACCTGCCTGTAATACCAGCTACTTGGGAGGCTGAGGCAGGAGAATTGTTTGAACCTGGGAGGCGGAGGTTGCAGTGAGCCAGGATTGTAGCCTGGGCTACAGAGAGAGACTCCGTCTCAAAAAAAAAAAAAAAAAAAAAAAAAAAAAAAAAAAAAAAAAAAAGGCTTGGAGAGGTGAGGGAAAGCTTCCCTCCCCAAACTCCTTTTTATTGAGACAGGGTCTCACTCTGTCACTCTGTTGTCCAGGCTGGAGTGCAGTGGTAGGATCTTGGCTAACTACAACCTTCACCTCTGGGGCTTAAGCAATCCTCTCCCCTCAGCCTCCTGAGTAGCTGGGACTACAGGCGCATACCACTATGCTTGGCTAAATTTGTACTTTTAGTAGAGATGGGGTTTCACTGTGTTGGCCAGGCTAGTCTTGAACCCTTTGGGCTCAAGTGATCCACCTGCCTCGGCTTCCTAAAGTGCTGAGATTATAGGCAAGAGCCTGGTCCCCAAGCTCTTAATATAACCTCCTGTCTCCTATACTAAGCTGCCTACTTACCACTGATCACTGCTATGGTGACACAGGTTGGTCTCTTTATGTGCTTTTTATTGAAACTTTTTTCCAAAATGCATGTGCACCTGCAGAGACTCACTGGACATTTTTCTGATTCCACATGCAAATATTTCCCCTTCCCTTTCAGAAAGCCCTCTATGCTCCTGTTTTTGATAGTAATCATCCTTTGAGACTTGGCCTTGGGAAAACACCAAGGAAGCAATTTAAACAATTTATTTATTTATTTATTTAACAAACGCTCTCAAATGTGAGCTGGCGCTGGTTTGGGTTTCTACTGATTCCCATGCTTATTCTTCCTCCGAAACAATCATAAATAGTTTACTTGACTATGCTAATGATTTTCATCAGCTTAAAAAGCCAGTTTAATTAATCTCCTTCTGTTTAACAAAATAGTCAATCTGAAAAATTGTTAAGTGAAAAAAAAGGAAAGCTGGTGTTCCTCCCATATGTAATGTGTCGGGTAGGTTTAAGCAAAGGTGTTGGCAACTAATATAAAGAAGTAATTCATTATTGAAAATAAGTTGAGATATGTGTGCACCTCTCAAAAGCAAGATACCAGCACGTGGCCTTCATTAGAATAGCAAGCAATGAATTGGGCAAGCCAAACATCCTATCTTCTGTGCCGGAGACAAAGCCTCTGCTCTGGTAAACAGATCCAGGTGGTAGAAGTGCATTGTCATATCCTGGTTGCTTGGGAAATAAGCTGTCATATTATTTGGAGCATCCCAGTAGTATGAGTTCAGCTTCCTCAGTAGACAGAACTTTTTTTTCCCCCAAAGTCATCCATTGTTTGTAATGAAACCTCAATGTTAATTTCACTGCTCATCAATTAAGCTCATCTCTTAATTTAGTTGGGATGTGTATACAAAACATCACAATGCTAATTCTGGTCCTTATCTCATGAGTATACTAAGGATCCTTGCCTCCAATCTCCCCATCTCAATTTATTTTGTGACTAGATTAATCCTCTTATGCATAGCTAGATGAGAATATTTTCCTGCTTCAAAATCTCCTGGATTCCCAATTGCTACAGGATATTATTCGAGTTCTCCAACATAGTACTAAAAGCTGTAAACAGTCAGAATCAACCCATCCTGAATAGCCTCATATTTCCCAATTCATTTCCATGAGCATTTTATGCCATCTAAAATTTGTCTATTTGAAAATTAGAGTTAGAATTAAAATAATTTTTGACTAGTAGCTTTGGAATAAGCTCTCCCAATCTGATATCATAATGCCTATGAGATTCAGGGGGAAAAAAATGAAATCCACACCTCATCCCTACCTAATAGGACAAGCTTTTGAGAGCATATTGTATTAGAGTTTTACAAACATTAAAGTGGTTATTGCTGAAAATTGACCTGGCTACTCTCCAGATTAAAAACAAAATTCAATCTTAAAAATTGTATGCCTCCATAATGCAACAAATATAAAGTGAAGAAACTATATGAAAAAAATCTTTTTCAGACATTGAAAGGCAGTATGAGAGACTCTTTGAAAGAAGGCAAACAAATGAAATGATCCCCATGATTATTCTGACTGACCATTTGGAGAAAAATTCCAGGCTACAATAACAGAGCCTTCTCCTCAAGTTTAGAAGACAGTATTTAGAAAGGCAAAGAAGGCTAGAATTTGAAAGGCAGAATATCAGAGAGGGGCAAGTAGCAAAGAGAGATACAGAGATCTGCTGAGATTTCTCTGCCAGTCATTACATGAGTACTGATCACGCAAGAGGTCCAGGAAACTACCAAGTCTGGAAAACCGATCAATAGAAAGTAACAGGTGGAAAAAACTCTGCTGCATGCACAGAAACAGGAAAAGTTTATATTCTCACCAAATATTTCTTAACAAATGGGGTGTTGAATAGGGACCTCAGAGGGTCTTGCCTCAATAGTGAGATCTAATGAACTCTAGACTGTGAAAGTTGCAGATACGAGGATGAAGTCATTCTAATCAGTCCCAGACACATTGAGGCCAGGAGAGCACAAAGAAGAGGAGCTCATCCTGGCATATCTGAAGATAAAAACTGTTTCCTCCTACTGAAACTATTCCAAAAAATTGAAAAGGAGAGATTCCTCCCTAACTCATTCTATAAGGCCAGCATCATCCTTATGTCAAAACCTGGTAGAAATATAATAAAAAAAGAAAACTTGAGGCCAATATCTTTGATAAATATCAATGCAAAAATTCTCAACAAAACAGTGGTAAATTGATCCAGCACCACATCAAAAGTTTATTAACCATGATAAAATAGGCTTCATCCTCAGATGCAAGGTTGGTTCAACATATGTAAATTAATAAAGGTGATTCACCACATAAACAGAACTAAAGACAAAAACCACAGGATTATCTCAATAGCTGCAGAACAGACTTTTGATATGGTTCAACACCCTTCATGTTAAAAACTCTATGATAGGTGTTGAAGGAACATACAACAAAATAGTAAGAGCCACGTATGACAAACCCATAGCCAACATCATACTAACTTGGCAAAACCTGGAAGCATTCCCCTTGAAAACCGGCACAAGACAAGGATAGCCACTCTCACCACTCCTATTTAACATAGCATTGGAACTTCTGGCCAGGGCATTCAGGCAAGAGAGAGAAATAAACAGCATTCAGATAGAAAGAGAGGAAGTCAAACTATCCCTTCGTTGTCTCAGCCCGAAAGCTTTTTAAGCTGATAAACAACTTGAACAGTGTTTCAGGTATAAAATTGATGTGCAAAAATTGCCAGCATTTCTACACACCAACCATAGTCAAGCTGAGAGCCAAATCACAAACGAACTCTCATTCACCATTGCCACAAAAAGAATATTAGGTTGGTGCAAAAGTAATTGCGGTTTTTTACCACTAATGGCAAACACTGAGGAATACAGCTAACTAAGGAGGTGAAATATCTCTACAAGGAGAACTACAAACCACTGCTCAAAGAAATCAGAGATAACACAGACAAATGGAAAAAACTTCCAGGCTCATGGATAGGAGGAATCAATATTGTTAAAATGGCCATACTGCCCAAAATAATTTATAGAGTCAATGCTATTAAAATACCATTTTAAAAGCAGCATTTATAGAGTCAATTCTATTAAACTACCAGTTCCCATTAAACTACCATTGACATGCTTCAAAGAACTAGGAAAAAACTACTGTTAAATTCAGATGAAACCAAAAAAGAGCCCAAATAGTCAAGGCAATCCTAAGCAAAAACAACAAAGCTGGAGACATCATGCTACCTGACTTCACACCATACTACAGGGCTATAGTAACCAAAACATCATGGTACTGGTAAAACAACAGGTGCATAGACCAATGGAACAGAATAGAGAACCCAGAAATAAGACTGCACACCTACAACTATCTGATATTTGACAAACATGATAAAAACAAGCAATGGGGAAAGGATTCCCTACTCAATAAATGGTGCTGGGATAACTGGCTAGTTATATGCAGAAGACTGAAACTGGATCCCTTCCTTACACTATATACACAAATTAACTCCAGATGGATTAAAGACTTAAATGTAAAATTCAAAACTATAAAAACCCTGGGAAACAATATACGCAATACCATTCAGGACATAGGCATGGGCAAAGATTTCATGAGGAATATGCCAAAAGCAATTGCAACAAAAACAAAAATTGACAAATGGGATCTAATTAAACAAAGAGCTCCTGTATAGCAAAAGAAACTATGAATGGAGTAAACAGACAACCTACAGAATTGGAGAAAAATTTTGCAAATTATACATCTGAGAAAGGTGTAACACCCAGGATCTATAAGAAACGTAAACAAATTTACAAGAAAAAAAAATTAAGAAATGGTCAGGTGCAGTGACTCACATCTGTAATCCCAGCACTTTGGGAGGCCAAGGCAGGTGGAACACCTGAGGTCAGTAGTTCAAGACCAGTCTGGCCAACATGGCAAAACCCTGTCTCTATTAAAAATACAAAAATTAGCGAGATGTGGTAGGGCACAACTGTAGTCCCAGCTACTTGGGAGGCTGAGGAGGCAGAATTGCTTGAACCCAGGAGGTGGAGGTTGTAGTAAGCTGAGATCACACCATTGCACTCCAGTCTGGGCAACACAGCAACACTCAGTCTCAATCAACCAATCAGTAAACAAATAGTGGGAAAAGCACATGAACAGACACTTCTCAAAAGCAGACACACATGAAGCCAACAAGTACATGAAAATTCTCAACATCTCTGATCATTAGAGAAATTCAAATCAAAACCACAATGAGATACCATCTCACACCAGTCAGAATGGCTATTATTAAAAAGTCAAAAAATAACAGATGCTGTCAAGGTCATAAAGAAAAGGCAGCACTTACACGCTGTTGGTGGGGGTGTAAATTAGTTCAGCCTTTGTGGAAGACAGTGTGGTGATTCCTCAAAGAAAGAAATACCATTCCACTGAGGAATCTCATTACTGGATATATACCCCGAGGAATATAAATTGTTCTATTATAAGGACACATGCATGCATATGTTCATTGCAGCACTATTTACAGTAGCAAAGACATGAAATCAACCTAAATGCCCATCAAGGATGGACTGGATAAAGAAAATGTGGTATATATGCACCATGGAATACTACACAGCTATAAGAAAGAATGAGACCATGTCCTTTGCATGGACACTAATGGAGCTGGAGGCCATTATCCTTAGCAAACTAACGCAAGAACAAAAATCCAAACACTGCATGTTCTTACTTATAAGTGGCAGTTATATTATATGAACTGAACATTATATGAACACATAGAAGGGAACAACACACACTGGGGCCTATTGGAGGGTGAAGGTTGGGAGGAGGGAGAGGATCAGGGAAAATAAATAATGGGTACTAGGCTTAATACCTGTGGGTGATGAAATAATCTGCAGAAACAAATCCCCACGACTCACATTTATCTATGTAACAAATCTGCACATGAACTCAGAATGTAAAATAAAAGTTAAAAAAAAAAAAACTGTTTCAAGGACTTTAAAAGATAACCTCACAAGAAATCCTCATATGTTTGATGCATCTCATGCTTTTCTCAGCTTCCACCTTTTGCATGTATTTCTGAGACAAGGTTTATCACTAGACACTCTTTTTTTTTTTTTTTTTTTTTTTTTTTTTTATTTTTTTATTTTTTTATTTTTTATTTTTTTATTTTTTTTAAATTTATTTATTATTATTATACT